>NW_020837947.1:53492513-53499271 GCF_003676395.1 Aethalodelphis obliquidens | reverse complement strand
TTTTTTTGCGGTACGCGGGCCTCTCACTGTCGTGGCCCCTCCCGTTGCAGAGCACAGGCTCCGGATGAGCAGGCTCAGCAGCCATGGCTCACGGGCCCAGCCATTCCGCAGCATGTGGGATCTTCCCAGACCAGGGCACGAACCCGTGTCCCCTGCATTGGCAGGCAGACTCTCAACCACTGCGCCACCAGGGAAGCCCCAGATGGTGTTCTTGGTTACAAAAATTCATTCCTTCCCGCCCCAGCGACAGGAATATATTTTCCTGCCCTATGAGTTGACTACATGACTTGCTTCAGCAAATGGGACATATGCTCTTTCTGCAACGGATACTGCAGTGTGATTTTGTGGTTTGATTTAACTCAGTTTGGCTGTTCCGCACTGTCATGAGAATGGGTTTGTTCCACAGAAAGGTTTCTCTTTTACTTTAGACCCCAGAATTAAGACAGCGTGTGGAGCAGACCAAAATTTAACCCCCAACCTGGATCAGAGATGAAGCATGAAGCAAAGCCACCATCGTTAACCCACAGCCACTGACATGTAAAATGAGGAAAATAAACCCTTATTTCTTTCATAAACTACTGAGATTTGAGGATTGCTTGTTACACAGAAAGATCACTAGCAAAGGCTGACTAATATAAGACATGTTTGTGAAGCCTGCCATATTTTGAAGCTTGCCATATTTTGAAGCCTGACATATTTTGATAGTCTATGGCACTGTATCCAATCCATTTATGCTACCAATGACAAATACACATTACCTGATTCTCACCTGGACAGATACACAGTCTGGCCTCTGATGTAGAGATTTTATCATTTACAAAACATAAGTAGAGCTACTTAAAATTTATTTAGGACTTAACTATGCTTCAGACAATCTTCTCAGCCCAGCATACACAAATGTGAATGTGACATAATTTCTCGCTTTGGAAGCCAATAGAGTAGTGAGGAAAACTGTACATGTTAATGTGTAGAATAAGGGGAGTTTGACATTAAATTCTATCTCATGAATTACGTCAATGCCTCAAGGCTAACCAAAGCCTTTCTTTCCTGCCTCAGCACTTGACTTGTTACAACTTTCTTCTAGTGGCTCCTGAGAAAGAGTCACTCCCTTAAAACCAACATCCATTTTGCCATCTTTTACCTCACCAGAAGAATGGCTTTGTTAAGAGAACACAACTGAAGGACTATAATACAATCATGACTCAGAATCCCATCCTTCCTCCTAGTCTGTAAGTCCCTTATGAAATTCAAATCTAAATGGCTCTTCTCAACATTCAGAGGTGTCCATCACCTGCCCCCGTCAACCCCTACAGTCTTATCTCCTCCCACACCCAACAAGAGCATTCCACCCCAGTCAAGTTCCTCACTGCTGCCCTGCTGTGCTGAGTGAGCTGTTTATGAAGAAGCTTTTGTCCAGTTTTCCCAGCACCACTTACTGAAGAGGCTGTCCATTTTATATTCTTGGCCCCCTTGTCATAGATTAGGTGACCATAGGTGCATGGGTTTATCTCTGGGCTTTCTATCCTGTTCCATTGATCTATGTTTCTATTTTTGTGCCAGTACCATACTGTCTTGATTACTGTATAGCTCTGAAGTCAGGGAGCCTGATTCCTCCAGCTCCGTTTTTATTTCTCAAGATTGCTTTGGCTATGCGGGGTCTTTTGTGTCCATACAAATTATAAAATTTTTTGTTCTAGTTCTGTGAAAAATGCCATTGGTGATTTGATAGGGGTTGCACTGAATGTGTAGATTGCTTTGGGTAGTATAGTCATTTTCACAATATTGATTCTTCCAAACCAAGAACATGGTATATCTCTCCATCTATTTGCGTCGTCTTTGATTTCTTTCATCAGTATCTTAGAGTTTTCTGCACACAGGTCGTTTGCCTCCTTAAGCAGGTTTATTCCTAGGTATTTTATTCTTTTTGTTGCAATGGTAAATAGGATTGTTTTCTTAATTTCTCTTTCTGATCTTTCGTTGTTATTGTATAGTGGTGTTGGGAAAACTGGACAGCTACATGTAAACGAATTAAATTAGAAATCTCCCTAACACCGTACACAAAAATAAACTCAGAGTGGACTAAAGACCTAAATGTAAGGTCAGACACTATAAAACTCTTAGAGGAAAAAACATAGGCAGAACACACTTTGACATAAATTGCAGCAAGATCTTTTTTGACCCACCTCCTAGAGTAATGAAAATAAAAACACAAACACATGGGACCTAATTAAACTTAAAAGCTTTTGCACAGCAAAAGAAACCATAAACAAGACGAAAAGACAACCCTCAGAATGGGAGAAAATATTTGCAAATGAAGCAACTGACAAAGGATTAATCTCCAAAATTTACAAGCAGCTCATGCATCTCAATATCAAAAACACAAACAACCCAATCAAAAAGTGGGCAGAAGACCTAAATAGACATTTCCCCAAAGAAGACATACAGATGGCCAACAAACACATGAAAAAATGCTCAACATCACTAATTATTAGAGAAATGCAAATCAAAACTACGAGGTATCACCTCACACCGGTCAGAATGACCATCAACAAAAAAATCTGAAAACAATAAACGATGGAGAGGATGTGGAGAAAAGGGAACCCTCATGCACTGTTGGTGGGAATGTAAATTGATACAGCCACTATGGACAACAGTATGGAGGTTCCTTAGAAAACTAAAAATAGAACTACCACATGACACAGCAATCCCACTACGGGGCAAATACCCTGAGAAAACCATAATTCAAAAAGACACACGAGGACTTCCCTGGTGCAGTGGTTAAGAATCCACCTGCCAATGCAGGGGACATGGGTTCGAGCCCCGGTCCAGGAAGATCCCACATGCCGCGGAGCAACTAAGCCCATGAACCACAACTGCTGAGCCTGTGCTCTAGAGACCGTGAGCCACAACTACTGAGCCCGTGTGCCACAACTACTGAAGCCCACATGCCTAGAGCCCGTGCTCCACAAGAGAAGCCACCACAATGAGAAGCCCGTGAACCAAAACAAAGAGTAGCCCCTGCTCACCGCAACTAGAGAAAACCCACGCACAGCAACAAAGACCCAATGCAGCCAAAATAAATAAATTAATTAATTTTTTTAAAAAAAGACACATGCACCCCAACGTTCACTGCAGCACCATTTACAGTAGCCAGGACATGGAAGCAACTTAAATGTCCATCAACAGAGGAATGGATAAAGAAGATGTGGTACATATACAATGGAATATTACTCAGCCATAAAAAGGAACAAAATTGGGTCAATTGTAGAGGTGGATGAACCTAGAGAGTGTCATACAGAGTGAAGTAAGTCAGAAAGAGAAAAACAAATATTGTATATTAACGCATATATGTGGAATCTAGAAAAATGGTAAAGATTATCTTATTTGCAAAGCAGAAACAGAGACACAGACATAGAGAACAAATGTATGGATAACAAGAGGGAAAGGGGGGTGGGAGGAATTGGGAGATTGGAGTTGACATATATGCACTATTGATACTATGTATAAAATAGATAATTAATGAGAACATACTGTATAGCACAGGCAACTCTACTTAATGCTCTGTGGTAACCTAAATGGGAAGGAAATCCAAAAAAGAGGAGGTATATGTATAACTATTTCACTTTGCTGTACAGTGGAAACTAACACAACATTGTAAAGCAACTATACTCCAATAAAAATTAATTTTAAAAAATAAAAGGAAAGAAAAAAATAAATAAATATCCCCCCCCCCAAAAAAAAAGAAGCTTTTGTCTCTGAGCCTCTCACTCACCCTTCTCAACTTGGCCCGGTGGTGCTGGAACTGTGTTCTGCAAATCACATTTCTGTTTTGCCAGATGGGCTCTGCCAATAAGGGGCATTAGGGGAAAGGACTGGGAGAGGAAAAGAATCTTGCTCTTTCCTATTTCTCCCTGCTTCTCTCAGCATCTGGAGGACTTCTTTACCCTGGAAGGATCAATTAATTGGTTCTAGTTGCAGTTGCAGTTCTAGTTTGCTGCTTTTTTTTTTTTAGACTCTCAGAGCCAACTCTAGCATTCTTCCTCAGAGATACCAGCACCAGTCCCTCTTCTGAGGTTTGAGTCCTACCTTCTTGGGGTCACTCCTCCAAACTTCTAATTTCTAATAATCCCAACTTTTTCTCTTTGTTCCACAACCCTAGAGGGGATGGCTGCTTCCTGCGGTTACTGCCTCTGGGACACCTGTTCGTTCTCTTTTGCCTTTTCAGTTCTCTAATACCTGGTTAGTAACTCTTTATAGCACGTTCTCCCTGCCAGATAGTGGTATGGTTCCTGTTACCTGACTGGATCCCACTGATACACCTTAATACAGCATATTTATTCTTCAGTCTTGATTTGGTTTTGGTTTTGCTTTTCTTCCATGTTTTCCCCTCAAGCCAAATGAGCAGTTACCCCTCCTCTCATCCTCCAGGATTCTACTCACGTGTCCCTGATGAAGACCTCAGCTCCAACCATTCTCTCCCTCTGAACTCCAACAGTATCACTACCACGAGAAGCCACAACATCTGTGGAATGCACCTTGGCAAGGGCTCAGAAACCCTGGTTCAAGAACCAGCTCTGCTATTCACTGGGTCTTTCTGAGATTCAGATTTCTTACCTATATAACGACACTCTTTCATAACTCTGTGTCCTATGTTTCTCATTGGTAAATCCTGTCTTTCCAAGGAGATTATAACTCCTTTAGAGCCAAAAGCTTTGCCTGAAACCATCTTTAGTGCACTCCTTTATCGTTACTATGCCTGGCATCATTGTGCAGGCTAAGCACACAGTGAGGGCTCTCGAAATCCTTTCTAACTAAAACCTCAGAATTTGTGTGAACCAGATTTTTCAAATTGGTGGTCTGGGAACCAAATTCTATCCACAAATATGATTTGTTTGGGCTACAGTGAATTTTTGTTAACTAGTTGTCATCATTTGTCAATTGGGAGATTTTATATACAAATCCAAATTGCGTCCTTCAGATTTCACAGATGAGAAAATTTGTGATGAGGAGGTAAAGGAAATTGTGCAATGTCAAGGACTCCATCAAGAGTAAAATGGTCACTCAGGGCTTCCCTGGTGGCGCAGTGGTTGAGAGTCCACCTGCCGATGCAGGGGACACGGGTTCATGCCCCGGCCCGGGGAGATCCCACATGCCGCGGAGCGGCTGGGCCCGTGAATCATGGCCGCTGAGCCTGCGCGTCCGGAGCCTGTGCTCCGCAACGGGAGAGGCCACAGCAGTGAGAGGCCCGCGTACCGCAAAAAAAAAAAAAAAAAGTAAAATGGTCACTCAAATATGAATACCTCTTTTGATTTGGGGGTTCCTGAACCTCCTTGCTTCTGTAAAATGATATCATGAAGGGAGGGTGGGGGAAAGAATGCCATAACAAACGAAAGTTTAAATCTTAAACTATACTTGCCTTTGTCATTTGCCAAATCCTCTCATTTATTATCGATGTACAGCAGGTTTTAATACTCTATGATAAGACTGCCTTAACACTTTTTCAGTGCAATGTTATTTTCAAGTAATTATAAATGATCAACATTTCATTTCACTTGTATTGGCATTCAAAATTAACAGAATTCACTGTGATTGATTTTGAAGAAAACTGATACCAAGGTATTTGTTCTCTGTAATGTAAAATTAATAGCAGATGTATGATTGAGGGAAATTTTTTCCTGCTGTTTTCATAGCTATCAAAACTCTTGTGGACTGTTCAATAAATGGTGTTGAGACAACTGTATTCCTATAGAAAAAAAATTAAGTTTTTCTCTTACACAATACATGCATAGAAATATAACTGCATAAACAGTGAAGGGAAAATGTAATAAAACTTTTAAATATTTAAAAAAAAATTCCTGGACGCTACTCTCTGTGTTCCTATCCTACATGCTATGCTGTCTCCCTTACTATTCTAATTCCCTGCCGCATTTAAAAGTAATGGCTACTCTTTCTTAAAACTCTTTCACTGCTTAAAACTTCTTCATTGTAATAACAGCAGCCATCATTTACTGAGCACTTACTATGTGCCACACAGTAGGTCAAGTGCTTGATAAATGTATCTTGATTAATACACAAGAGAAGCTTTGAAAGTACTATTATCCCCATTTTACAGAGAAAAACAGCAGAGGCTCCGAGACGATAAACAGATTGCCATCAATGACACTGCCGATGGCTGGTGGTGCCAGTGTTCCTGACATAATACCCTCTCTCTCAGTGTTCTTCCTTCCTCTGTTTCCTCTACCTTTTGCCTCCTTCACAGGCCCCTCTTCTTCTGCTGGACCCCAATATAATGGTGTTTTCCAGCCTTCCATCTTCACCCATGTCACTGTGAGCCTAACATGCCAACTGTTCATGTTCATTCCAACCTCTCTCTTCAGCTCCAGTCAGTACCTAGTTGTAGTGAAAAGTGGGATTTGGAGCCCAGTGATACTGGCTCAGCCCCTTCCCAGCTATATGACCTTAGACAAGGTACTGAATCTTTCCAGGCTTCATTTTCTCATCTAGAAATAGGATAATAGAGCTGATTCCCAGGGTTAAATGAGACAGTACAGTTAAAGCAATTGGCACTTAATACATATTCAATAAATATTGGCTACTATTATTATTATTTCAAACTGTCTGGATCATCCCAACATAAGTATCCCAATACCCCTTCAAACTCAACGTGTCTCTTTGAAGAACCTAGGAGTAAGACAGGAATAAAGACACAGACCTACTAGAGAATGGACTTGAGGATGTGGGGAGGGGGAAGGGTGAGC
>NW_020837947.1:53486478-53492413 GCF_003676395.1 Aethalodelphis obliquidens | reverse complement strand
AGGGAGGGTGGGAGGGAGGGAGACGCAAGAGGGAAGAGATATGGGAACATATGTATATGTATAACTGATTCACTTTGTTATAAAGCAGAAACTAACACACCATTGTAAAGCAATTATACCCCAATAAAGATGTTAAAAAAAACCTCAACGTGCCTGCAACAGAGGCTTCATTTCCTCTTACGAGCTGCCCCTCCCCTGCCTCCTCTTTTATGGTGAACGGTGCTGCCACTCTTCACCAATTCACTCAAATCAGAAGTCTAGGTAACTCCTGCACTCTCCTAGGAGTTAGAAGAAAAACTGCCCCAATTTTTAAATCTAACTCTAGAATCTATCATCCAAACTTGTATAAGAGGGGTATCTTTCTAAATGTCCAATCTGTTCACTGCCGCCCACCTCATTTAAACTCCCTCAGTGGATCGCTACGATCTTTGGAATGAGGTGCAAATGTCTCAAGAGAGCACATCCAACCTTTCAATATCCAGTCTCTGCTGATTCTCCAGCCTCACTTCCCGCCCCCTCCACAACCCAAAGAGACAAAACTGTCGCCCTGAACAGACACTTGTTTTTTATGCCTTAATATGCTGGCAAATGCAGTTTCCAGGAGTTAAAAGTGCCCTCCTGGCTGTTTCCTGCCCTTCTAAGTGCCACTCATACATGCTCCTTTCCACATTTTCAGCAGCTCCTGAAGTCTGTTTGGCGTCCTCCTCTGGGTGGCCCTCACAGCCTGCCCTCGCCTCTCCCTTAGCCCTTTCACAGAGGACCCTCACTGCAACCAGCATCAGGACAGTATCTGAGAAGCACTTGACAAGTGTAACTCTGCTAAGAAGCCACCTAAGTTCTGAGATGAAAAGTAGACATGTTGGTGGCACAATTACAAATGTCTGTGCAAACACAAAATTTGAGTGCTGAGGACAACCCTGCAAGTCTAATCAAATCCTTTTAATTGGCATATGAGAACTAGAGAATTTAGGAAGGTTACGTGACTTATTCAAGTTCCTACAGCTGTTCATACAGTCCAGGTTCATCCCTGAACACCAGTCTGGGCAAGGTAAGTGATCCAAACCTATGCCTCCAACTAGAACACAATTGCCCTCCAAGCTTACATAAATAATTTATTTACTTCTAATTTGTCATGTTAAAGAAAAGCTCTTGGACAGTTTGGAGAAATACTTAAAAGGAATAAGACTAAAAAAAAAAAGACTAAAAAAAAAAAAAAAAAAGGAATAAGACTTTCGTTTTCTTACAGCTAA
The DNA here is from genome assembly GCF_003676395.1 of Aethalodelphis obliquidens. Taxonomy (NCBI): domain Eukaryota; kingdom Metazoa; phylum Chordata; class Mammalia; order Artiodactyla; family Delphinidae; genus Aethalodelphis; species Aethalodelphis obliquidens. Next base: position 53,491,163 of record NW_020837947.1, on the reverse strand, counting down.
TGAAGGAATCCTACAATGGTAGATGACAGAGATTGTGAGGTTGGGCGGTTGTATGAAAGCCGAGAAGAGACAGGCTAAAATGCCTAGAAAGATTAGTATTTAAAGGTCTGCTATTAGATCTGGTGCATTTTCTGGAAGTGAATTACAAATCTGCCTGCAAGCTACTTGGCAGCCAACACAGAAAGGTGTGTAGGATCTACTCTTCAATCACAATGTATGATAAACACAAACCAGTGGTTCAGGAGAAACATTCCCGATACTGAAATCTAAAAGGAATTTCTCCCATGGGCCTTTGTGAAGGAAAAAATATGTGAAACAGAGTAAACAATGTCTTTAAAATAATTCTGAGTTTCAGACTGTCATCTTGTGTTATATTATTCAATGCAGGCCCAAAGCCTAAAAAAGTGCAGTTCAGGAAAATTGTTGGGATTGGGTAGAGGGCAAAATGATATGGACAACATATACGTTTTGGCACAAAAGAGACTGCGCGCTTCATGAAGGCAGGCAGCCCCTGTCTTGTTCATTGTTTTGCTCCTTGGAGCACCATCTACTATAGTGGAGAGGCTCAATGGTTCAAATGTCCAACAAAACACCAAATGAACAAATCCACATAAACAGTTCATACCTCAGTCAGTCAAGCAGGAAAAGTAAGACGTGAGAAGTTACAGCTTTTCAAGGCAGAACCAGGTTATTGACTGGGATCCCAGCAGACATCAGTTTCAGGCCCTACGCTGGTATGCAAAGAATTTGAACAACAGTTTCAGAAGAAACATTTCAAGTTTGCAGTTAATACTAAATTGGAAGAGACAGCAAATAATGAGAAACAAAGCAGGCAGATAAAAGGGTTTTAGATATTTCAAGTACCTACCCAGCTAATAAATGCAAATGAAGTTCAGTGCAGATAAGCACAGAATTATGAGTCTGGAAGCAAAGAAGAAAAAGGAGGACTATCTGCTTAATGGAAATGAGCTGCACGGTGCTGACCAGGAATGAGATCCGGGGAATTATTACAGGAGAAATCCCTCAAGCTTTCAACCCACTTTGCCGCAATGGAAAAGAAACACGATGATGAGCTATATTAAAACACAATACACGGCTATCGAGTCACGCTCCGCATTGGGTGAAAATGAAACCAAAGCAAGGAAAGAATAAGATTTTTTTTTTAATTTAAACTGTCATTCTGTTCAGGGCAGGACCATGATCTTTTTTTTAATCTCAACCTTCAGCTATTGTCCTCTGCACATTTACTGGAAGGTGTTTCTTTGTGGTTTGCTTGCATTCTCTGTCATTTTCTATGCTGTTCCACAATTATTCAAGGGTCCGCAGAATACGGCTATCATACCTGATAGCAGGAGCCATCACTGTAAAAAATCAGAAGACATGTGGATTACAAAGGTTGAGTGGCTCCTTCTGCCAAAGCCTTACATTTTCCTTTTTTTTTTTAATTGTTTGGTCGAAACATGAATCATAGATTCACAGCTTTTAAAGCTAGAAGGCATTCTAAGTACACCTTTATGAGCCTCCTAACGATAGCCGCTATTACCAGCACCACGTTACCCCTGAACGTCTCAGACTCAGGGGTCTAGTCATGTCAACCGACCACATTTCAGTCCACTCCAGAACTGTTCGAGTCAAACAAACTCAACACAAGCTTGAAGGAGACAGGTGTGATGGACGGAATACCTAAAGGCTTCCCTCGGTGAAAACAGTTCTCCCTACTCTTGCTGTGGTTCCTGAAATCCCATATCATTCATTCAACAACTGTTTCCTGGATCCTTCCTATGGGCTAAGTACCGTTCTAAGTAGTGATGATATAACAGTAAACAAAAGAGACAATACCCTTGTCTTCATTGAGCTTAAATTCTAGTGAAAGGAGAGAAGCAATAAACAAACAAACATGGAAATGAGGTGGACACTCTCAAGTAATGGGAAGTGCTAGGAAGGTATAAACTGGATGACATGGAAAAAAACCCAGAGCGGGGTAGGGGGACAAGTTAAGGAGGATTGTCAAGAAAGACCATTCCGAGGAGGTGACATCTAAGGACTGGAGGACTTGAAGAATGAGAAGCCCATAGGGAAACTCCATGACAAAATACAATTATGACTCGAAGAGGTTAAGGCATTGAAAAAACTTATTATTTGCTAAAATCTCATTCTGAATTAATTAGGCAGATTTTTTTAATCCAATCACTGTGTAAAACTGTTTAAGAAAAAGAAAAAAATGAGAATAGATTATATTTAATATGGGAGAAGGATACAATGGGTTAGGAACACAGGATTCAGATTAACGAGCAGGTCCTCACCCTTGGTGAAGGAGAAAACAAGGGACAATGTTTACTGAAAGGGATAGAAAGCTTAAAAGATAGAAAGATTTCAAGCAATTATCAGAGCATGCTCCACTAGATTTAGCCTCATTTTCCTCAGTAACAATCTTACTTCAGAAATGGCATTTTCTTCATCTAATCAGTGGCTTCTACATAGTTTAACTTATATAAACTAACAGTGGTTCAATTTTCTTTTGAAATAGGAAAAGCTGCAGAACACCATGGGCACAGCCTCTAAGATGACCCTCATTGATCCCAGCCTCCTGATATTCGTGACTTTATGTAATCCTTTCTCCTGAGTATAGGTTGGACCTAGACACTCACTTCTGTAAACAGGAGGCAGAAAAAGGGGTAAGATGTCACTTCCAAGGTTAAGTTGCAAAGAGACTGTGGCTCCCATGGTGCATGCCTTCTCTTACTCGCTCTGCCAGAAGTCAGACACCCTGATGTGAGCTGCCTTATGGAGATGTCCGTGGGGCAAGAAACTTGAGGGAGGACTGAATCCTGCCAACAACCACATAAGCGAGTTTAGCAGATCCTCTCCCAGTTGAGCCTTCAGGTAACACTGCATTCCCAGACCGCACTTTAACTGCAGCCTTTTTAGAGAAGCTGAGGCAGAGGCTTCCAGCTAAGCCACGTATGGATTCCTGCTCACAGAAACTGGGAGATAATAGATGTTTATTGTATTAGGCTGCTAAGTTTGGGGGTAATGTGTTACACAGCAATAGATAACTAACATGTATACCACGAAAACACTTTCAGATTGTGTTCTGTCTCCCTTTGACATTTTCTACTTTCACCCAACCCTACTTATACTGTAAAATTCTATCTTCCCCATGCCTTCTTGAGCATCTGCTGAGGATTGGGACTGGGGTGAGGCTGCATGCAAAGGTAGCAAGTTAAAGGACAATAAAAACAGTGGGCCATTAAATTCCATGTCATTCTTCATATAATCTCATAACATTGCATGGGATATTAACAAACCCTAGCAAAGTATCTGTTGTCTATAATTTAAGTTATTTGTTCAACTAGTCAGAACTTGATGATTTTCTTTCCTGGGGTTAGTTTGGGGCATCCCTAAGCTCAGGTAACCAAGGGATATGATACTCTCTCCACTTAAAGAGAAACACATCTGCAGCCCCCCCACCGACTGAGGGTATTACAGCCAATCTCTCCTTTAGCAACGCTTTCCTGGTAGCCCCCTGAAGTTCCCAGCTTGACTCTGCCACACACAGAGACAAATAAAATGTGATAAACCCCCAGCTAACACCAGCAAAGAAAATTAAATCAATTAAGATTATTAAGAGTTTGTAATTTGAATTGAATTACTTTTGGATTAAATACCATCATTTCTCTTAATATAAACTCAAGTTTATTTGGGTGAACCAAAGAGAAGCTCTTATTATATCTAAGCGAATAACACCCTCCTTGCGTATCTTTGAAAAACTAAGGAATTTCTCTAGAACACTGTATGAGGTTGCTCCTATAATCCCAAAATAAATACAATACTGATTAAGAGACAGCCCCTATATAGTACTGCCACTGGCTATTAGCAACAAGGTGCTACACAGTTGGTCTTCGTGACCACAGCAACCACAGAGATATCAGGCTTTTCAAATTCAGAGAGAGAGTTCTGGATTACAGAGAACTTCCAAATATAAAGACAAAAAAATACACTTAAAAGACTTTGGAAAGCATTTCTCCCTTGCCCCATGGCCTCACCATGGAGGGAACCAGTCCAACAGGGGCAATCCAAAGGAGGAAAGCCTAAGAGAACACTCCTACTTCCACCTCTTTGTTTTAACCTTTCCACAACATTGGCCTACATAAAAATCAATACATGTGCCAACCTTTCAACTTGAACAGTTCTCTTAAATAGGCTTCCATTCTGGGAACAGCCATAGATTTAAGCCCAAACTCTCCGCTGCAGCACCACTGAGTGCCACGCAGGAATACCTGAATTAGAATTTGGCCCTAACAATACTGATCCTCTTCGTCACCACTTAAAATTTACCTTCATAAATGGAACCTAATGGGAAGCAATGGGAAAACGCTTTTCCTGTAAACCTCCCCTTGATATATTTCATTTATGAATGAAGAAATCTAATTTCAATTTTAAGGTTTCCTTTACCAGATTCAAAAGAAGTTCAGGCATATACTTTTTAATCTATGCCCCTTACATTTATATTGATAACCCTCATTCTCACCTTTCTAAGAATTCTTTCCAGCATTTAGATTTTAAATCTCTTTTTTAGTGAAAATCACAATATTATCTCCTGGGTTAAAGTTTGGGAGCCACTTAAAAAAAAAAAAAAAATATATATATATATATATATATAACACACACACACACACACACAC
>NW_020837947.1:53405331-53486378 GCF_003676395.1 Aethalodelphis obliquidens | reverse complement strand
ATATATATATATACACACACACACACACACACACACACACACATACAGTTACATTCCACTTTAACATCAATACTGCTAGACAGTATTTCCTTTGTTGAAAAAAGATGACAGCAAAGCCTCAAATTCTAGCGGAAGCCCCAGAGACTACCTTCTCCAATTCCCTAGTGTATTGAGTCATTAGGAGTTGTTTAAAGTTAGAATTTATCTTTTCTTTTATGTTTGAATGCTGCACATAGTTGCTTTGTGTTCTACTGAGCCTTAGTGCTCAGGTATTTATGAAAACAAAATGTTTGAGAAGTCAGTGATCCAAGGGATCATGCCTATACCAAGCACAAGGAGCACAAAAGGACAAAGTGAGACAGAGACAGTGGTCTTCTCAAATGTATTAAAGTTGCTGAGCTATCAAATAAAATGAAAAAATAGGAGGGTTGATGTAATGTCTTTTTCTGAAGACAAAATTAATTATGCTATTTGCCTGTACACCTTTGTAGTACTTATCTTTTTATTCATCAGATTGTTGGTTGTGCCTTTTATGCACTCTAAAAATAAAAATTATTCCAGCTTTCATCAAAACTGGCAGTATTCTCCATAATGTGCAAAATTCTTTATCTTTACAGGGAAAAGCTTGTGAGTCACTGAATTTAAAGATTACAGGATGAAAGGAGAAATTGTTATAGAAATTTCCTTATATCCAGACTACTGACTTTTAAGAAAAGCAACAGTACATACATTTGAAAGAAATATCCATATAAATAATACTTTATTCATGATACAGAATAATGAACATGTTGGTCAGAATAATCAATTCTGATTTTGATGTACCAAAATTAATTTTGGTGTACCAAATTAAGATGCTGAATGCTTTAACGTTTTCATCTTATAAAATTATTTAACATTCTTCATTAACCTTTCCTGAGAAGCTCCCAAAAATATATCTACATTAGACTGCCCAATCCCTTAAAGGTATAATTTCATTAAGTTTTTTATAAAATAATTCTAGACTCTATAAATAAAAATGATTTTAAAATCTGTCCTTCACAGGAGAAAGAATTTGTGAGATCCAAAAAATTCTGTAGTTTAATAGTATTCTACCAATGTTAATTTCTTAGTTTGATAAATGTACCATGGTTATATAAGATGTTACCATGGGGGGAAGCAGGGTGAAGGGTGTACAGAAACTCTCTGTACTATCTTTGCAAGTCTTCTGCAAATTTAAAATTCCTTAAAAATAAAAGTTTTTTAAGAAAAGCATCCTTTGAATTTCAATTTAAGATAGGCAATTGGAGAAGAAAAACTTCCAAGATTTTATTTGTAACCTATTCATAAACATGCAATTAACAAAGAACATGTGTTCTCAGTTGACTTCTGACATTAAGTCTATTTTATATAGTTCTAGAGACCACACTAAGGCAAAGGGGTCACCACTCCAACATGAGCACAACATATTTGTATTCTCACTCAGACCACAGCCTTTCAAACTCTCTGTAAATCAAGATCTATTTTCAATCACAGAAAAGTAAGAGAAGCAGTTATTTCCAGAATGAAATTATCCAAACCAGTAAAGCATTTTAAAAAGCACATATTATGAAAACTCTATATTCATGGAACAGAGCAGAATATTGAACTTACCTGTCTATGTTCATTACTTACATGGAAATGTTACATTCAAAACTAATATCTTAACTCATGAGAATTTTGAAGCCTTTGTGACTTGCCTACATGTTATGTAATCCCTTGGTAATAGTGAAATCTCATTAGACCAAAGTGTAATGGTGTCGACACATTGGCCCAATGAAGAAACCCATCGTCAGCTCAAACCCAACGTGGAAATCACTCTTCCTAGCGAAAAAAACGAAGGAACCCATAACCCTCCTCTCCACATTAGCACAGAGGTAAACAAGAAAATGACTCAGATGGAAATGGAAAAATGCATAACTGAGAAAATGGCGTTTTCTGTTATTATTATCTGATAATAACAGATACAAACATTTCACAGTGTATCAAAGAAAGCAAACCACAGAAGCAATACAGATGATGGAGGCACAAGAGATGAAATCTTTACTTTGAGTAACTGCAGATACAATGAAAATTCTCTGCAATTAATAAAAAAAAGTCTGATAACAGGAGGGTTCTGATCCCACCACAAATGAATAATGGGACAAGACAGAATAGCTCAGAGAGAAGAGGGCATGCAGAAACTGAACAACTAACAAACAGGAAAAATGGGAACCAGACCATAAGTGAAACAGTTTCCATGGTAATCAGAGATACAAATTAAGAGTCATCGATTCCTAGCAGGAGGGGCCAGAAATGAATCGCTGAGTGTCCTGGTATATCATTTGATATTTTTGTTTAATATACTTGCACTTAAACCAATACTATATAAGTGTATGCAACTGAGATTCCACAGTATATGTTCTATCATTCTCAGTAACTTTATTGTCTTAAACTTGACTTAAAGAAACTCTCCAGGTCTTTATAATCTTGCCTGGTTGCTGGACAGAGTGACCACACTGACAATGTGTTCACTCTGTGCCTGGAGGGGCCCAGGTGGGCAGGCAGGTAATAGGATGACCTGCCACTCACCCTCCAATATAGAATGCTACTCTAACAAGCCTTGTTTCTGGGTGCTACAAACCAAATGTCACTCATGTGGCTACATTTTACTTTTAAAATGAAGTAACAGGGCTTCCCTGGTGGCGCAGTGGTTGAGAGTCCGCCTGCTGATGCAGGGGACACGGGTTCGTGCCCCAGTCCGGGAAGATCCCACATGCCGCCGAACGGCTGGGCCCGTGAGCCATGGCCGCTGAGCCTGCGCGTCCAGAGCCTGTGCTCCGCAACGGGAGAGGCCACAACAGTGAGAGGCCCGCGTACCGGAAAAATAAAATAAAATAAAATGAAGTAGCAATTGCCACCGGGCTCACAGGAGCATACTGAAGTGTTCATTTTTAAAGAGAACTTTTTGAGATTTATCCATGTTATGGATTGCTTGTCCATTATTATACTTAATAACATTGGATATATATTACAGATGTTATTTTGTATAAATATTTCAGAATTAAAAAGGACTCTAGTGAAAGTTCTAAAATGTCATTTATATATATATTTACATTTGTATGCGTATATATACATATATACACATACAAAACAATATATATTAGCTTTCATATTTGCTCTTCCAAAATCATTTTTCAGAAAATATTTCCTTTTAACTCTGCAGTCCTTCAAAGAGGCAGCTAAAATGTACTGCATGTTATCTTAGTTTTAAGTACTCAATATAAAAATCACACAGCTCTCTGCAGTTTCACACTGAATCAGTGAAAGAGAGAATAAAGAACAACTTTCGAAATATTGCAGTAATTCCACAGTTCATAAAAGTTGTATACTTTATTAAGATTTCAACATAAATCAATGTTAGTAAAGATAACTACTTTTTAAATCCAATCATAAATGTACTACATTTGTAGATTATAGTCCATTACACAGGTCCCCAGAAGCTCTGAGCACGCACTGAAATAAAATGAACACTCGCATCATTTTCTTCTCACTTTCATGACTTGAGGTTAATTGTAAGCTTCTAAAAACAATCTAGGCTTCACTTGAACTAGCTTCAAATGAGAGGCCAGCAATAAAACAAGCAAGCGTTTTTAGCTAGAGGTCTGGTTTCAATGAACAAGCATAAAAACACTCATTCTTTCATTCGTTGAAGGATTTTTTTAAAACCAAATAATTTAGTAAAGGCATTTGGCCTGCTTTCCTAAAAGAAGCGTAGGTGCTCAGAAAATCAAGCCATAATGGAACTGGGGGGTATTTTAGTGAAATGTAAAATCATTAGACTAGTCCAGACTACAACTCACACTTGCCCAAAATATCTCCATATCTTCACAGTCCCCAGGAGGGAAGACCCTACCAGAAGGGGGAAGTAGAAGAACAAAAGAGGTCCAAATGGTGGACTCATGAACTTTCTGAGCACTCACCATTGTTCTTCAACAAATACTTGCTGAATGCATATGTGTTTGGCACTAGGCTACAAGGAAACAGTGATGAGCCAAACAATATACTAGTACCTTCCTCCTAGGGTTGACACCTAGTAGGAAAGGCAGACAACAAACCAAATATTTGATTTACCTTTCTGATAATGGCTAGGAAGAAGAATTTGGGAAGGAATTTTTCGAGCCTGGACAGAAGGTTCAAATACATTTAGGGAGATGGGGCAAGTAAGGAGAGGAACATCCATCTCCTTAAATAGTAACAATGATATGAAACCAAAAACAGGTTCTATTTGGAGAGATCATTCTGTGTTAGAAAGTATTTCAATGAGCGTGATCCCATTTAATTGTCAGAGCTCTGCAGGGGAAGGGGAAGGTAGGTTTTATTGTCTCAGTTATTCAGACTAGGAAACTGAGGTTCAGAGAATAAAAGGACTCCCTTAAGGTGTCACCAACTAAACCTCTACGGATGGTCTCCACTGTGCTGAACCCAATGTGGATCATACACCCTCACAACACAATGAGAGGAGTTTTCTGGGCCACTTGGATGACAGGGGTGCAGCTGAGGCCATTTCCAGGAAACTTCCTCAGGACCAGGACATCCCTCCTTCAATAACCTGGAAACTGTGAGAGTAGGCATCTCTTCCTTCTGAGGTCCAGAGAGGAAAATATCTCACTCCAGAGTCCTGGAGACCCAAGAAAAGCAGAAGAATCTCTTACAAATGTACTTTGTCAAAAAGAGACCAGGTAAAATTATTTCAAAATATGATGTAACTTCATGATAACATAAAAAACTTAGAGAACAGAGCAGCGAGCACATTCTCCCTCTTTTATTGACTATTTTCTTCAAGGAAAATTAATCTGGCCAAAACAGCTTCCTGTATCTACCATTCCATACTGAAACGAGGACTTTTCCTTCTCCCACCACCATCTCCTCCAAAACTGGAGCACTGGATGAGACTGGCAGGTAAACGAATAACCTTTGGGGTTTTTTTCTTCTTATAAAACCATCCTGCTGCACACATCTCAGCAATGTGTCTGTCTTCTCTCTATCAAAAGCAGCTCTATAGGGACTTCCCTGGTGGCGCAATGGTTAAGAATCCACCTGCCAATGCAGAGGACACGGGTTCGAGCCCTGGTCCAGGAAGACCCCACATGCCGCAGAGCAACTAAGCCTGTGCGCCACAACTACAGAGTCTGTGCTCTAGAGCCCACGAGCCACAACTACTGAGCTCGTGTGCCACAACTACTGAAGCCCACGTGCCTAGAGCCCGTGCTCCACAAGAGAAGCCACCGCAATGAGAAGCCTGCACACCGCCATGAATAGTAGCCCCCACTCGCCGCAACTAGAGAAAGCCCGTGAGCAGCAACGAAGACCCAGTGCAGCCAAAAATAAATAAATAAATAAATTTAAAAAAAAAAAAAAAAAAAAAAGCAGCTCTATACAATCGAAATACACTGTAAAAGATGACCTCAAGCGAGGCTCTGTGGTTTGGCTATAAAAGAGGTGGTAGTGCTGGGCATGTAGTTCCACCCCCAACCCGTGGTCCCAGCTCCCTGAGAGCTTTGCAGGACTGCAGTGCGGTAAAGAGTTAACAGTAAATGAAAGGAGATGGGAAAGGGGGAGAGGGAGAGAGTTAGGTTGCAATTTCCTTGTGTGCACTGAGCCTGAGCATTTTCCATTTCAACTGAATATGAAGAATCATGGCCTTGTTTTAAGGATTTAAGAAAAAGAAGACAGTTTAAAACCAAATGCCTGCTCTCTGCTATGGCAGTTCCACTGGCAGGCTGTAATTTGTCAGGGAGAGAAAATGGAAATGCAGTTATGTTTGTGAAATTCATGGGTTGTTTATCAGCTAGGTAAAGCCCAAAGATACAGGTAGCAGCAAATCTTTCTGTATGGAAAAGTCTCTCAACGCTGTAAAAGAAAAAGAGAAATTCCCACTATTTTCATATAAAATATAGTTGTATTTCATTTTTCTATAGGTTATTCTGAAGCAAAGGGAAGAGGTTAATGGAGGAAAAGAAAGAATCTATAGGACAATAGGCATGTTTCATAGCACATACAGAAGGAACATGAATGTGCATTTCTCAAAAAGAGACATTTCCATTCATGCCCCGACATATGTCTAGCCCATAATTTGGAGGCAAACACCACAAATGACAGTTCTGAGCAAATCACTCCTTTGATACTAGGGTCGCATCAACCAAAAACCTTCTTGGGGGGTAAAAGGTACTGTAATCAATGCAAGCAATAATTTGTTACATTTGGGATTTTTCTTTTTTTCTTGTCATTCTTGGCTTTTCTGGAAGAATCGAGTTCTCAGTAAAACCTCACCCTTATCTAAAAGTATTAAATGAGCATTCACTAGTTTTGTAGCGAGAAATAATGTACGCAGATATAAATGTGATAGGCTCCTTAAAAGCCATGTAAAGCAAATTCTGAAAATTGCTTCTTATTCACAGATATTGGTATTTACTTCTGAGCTTCCAGTTTCTAAGCTGTATGTTTTACTCTGAGATACAGTCTTGCTTCATCTTTTCCATGTCAGTATGTCAGTCTTCAATTAAATCAATAATGATGAATATCGAGCTCATTTAGTAATAAACAGAAGGTACATGCACAGACTACAAAAACACCATGTAAATACATCTCAGAATACAGCAGCGCTAAATTTCCATTTCAGCATATCTTGCAACCACACTGCATAACACTAAAGAGACTGGAGTGAAATGACATTTTCAGACCAGGGTTTCCCTGCATGGTTTCCAACCTGATCAGTGTCTGCACTGTTTAAATGAAAAGAGGAAAACACATAAATCATACGCTTTTTCCTCCAGCTTAAACATCCCTTATGGGTATTTCATTTTCTGCAACCTCAAGTGAGCTTCAAAAGCGAATCTAGCCATCAGCATCCAGCCACATGAATAACAGACCATGCTAACTTTCTATCTTCTGATTCTCTGGGGAAATGCTTGCTCCCTGGACTCACACAGTACCATTTTACCAAGCTCCTAAAAGGATTGGGGTGTTTCTCCTTCACAGGGTCCTTGTCAGGATTCAAGGCAGCAATTCCCTTAAAGAACATCACACAGCACCGCACACATAACAAGCACTCATTGAATCGTGTTTATTTTTGGTATTATCATAATTAGTGATTTTTCCAGTTATTTCCTCTAGATCAGAATTTCTCATTCAAAATGTTGTAACACACCCAGAGAAGGACTGCCACAAAGGAAACTGCAATAATTTTTAGCGGATTTGCGTTCAAATTTTGGCTTCACCATTTAACAAGCATATAACCTTGGTTAAGTTACTATAACTCACTGAGCTTCATTTTACTTATCTGTGCAACGGAGGTGGTAATACTTATTTCATGGGTTTGGTGTCAGGATTGGATAATAAAACTCCTCACCCCAAGAGGCAGTATAGCAGACAAATATAGAGCATGGAAACTGGGTACAAATGCTAGTGCTGCCAATTACTGTGTAAGCTTGAGCATTCTTTATCTATGACTCAGTTTCCTTACCTGTAAAATGGGCATAGTGGAGTGAATGTGCCTAATATGGCTGTTGTGAGTACTGGATGAGTACTGGATGAGAAATGTGTCTGGAAGTTATAATGATAGCTGCCATTTTTTCATTTAGTAATGAGATATTTATGGAACAACTACTGTGTATCTGTCACTGTGCTAGTCACTGAGGACACAAAAAACTGACAAGATCCCTGTGTCTATAAAATGTAAAGTCTAATGCGGAGATAAACACTATTCCAATAATCACATAGATAAATGTTTACTTATGAACTGAGATATGTGCTTGGAAGAAAGCAAACAGTTTTATGAAAGCATAATAAACACGGGAGTCTTCACTGGGGAGAAGGCATTTGAGCCGAGAGCTGAAGGACGAGGAGTTAACTAGGCAAAGAGGATGGGGGACGTGGATGCAGGGAAAAGGAGCTGTATGTGCAAAGGTCTTGTGGTGAGGGAGCATGTTGCACCAGAGACAACGACTGGAGACCAGAGTTGAGGCCGGAAATGTATGCGGGGGCCACACCATGCAGGGCTTGGGGGCCTGGGTGAGGATTTGGGATTTTATCCTAAGAGATAAGGAAACTTTGCAGGAATTTAAGCATTGGAAGGCAAGGGGTTGTGACATGATGGGATTTGCATCTTAGGAAGATCTTGCTGACCGATAAACGATTTGGACACAGGCATAAGTATATTCGGGAGACCAGTTAGGAGGCTGTGGCAGGTGGGTCTAGAGCTGGTGGTAGAGATGGAATAAATGGGAACATTTAGTGAATTTACTCAGGGGTCTGTTAAGAGTGCACAGTGGCACTTAGCTCCCTTTCCTTTGTCTATCATTGCCTAGCACAGTTCTCCTGTACCTAAAACAAGGGCACAGATACAGACAGACATGTATAATTAGCTATGGAGTGGGACATGACCTAAGGATGGTCTGGGTCTGAAAGAAAGAGTAGAATGACAGGAGCAAGCTACAGCAAGCACTCTCTTTTTTTTTTTTTTTTTAACATCTTTATTGGAGTATAATTGCTTTACAACGGTGTGTTAGTTTCTGCTTTATAACAAAGTGGATCCACTATACATATATATATATCCCCATATCTCCTCCCTCCTGCATCTCCCTCCCACCCCTCTAGGTGGTCACAAAGCACTGAGCTGATCTCCCTGTGCTTTGCAGCTGTTTCCACTAGCTATCTATTTTACATTTGGTAGTGTATATATGCTCATGTCACTCTCTCACTTCGTCCCAGCTTACCCTTCCCCCTCCCTGTGTCCTCAAGTCCATTCTCTATGTCTGCATCTTTATTCCTGTCCTGCCCCTAGGTTCTTCAGAACTTTTTTTTAGATTCCATAAATATGTGTTAGCATACAGTATTTGTTTTTCTCTTTCTGACTTACTTCACTCTGTATGACAGACTCTAGGTCCATCCACCTGACTACAAACAACTCAATTTCATTTCATTTTATGGCTGAGTAATATTCCACTGTATATATGTGCCACATCTTCTTTATCCACTGATCTGTCGATGGACACTTAGGTTACTTCCATGTCCTGGCTATTGTAAATAGAGCTGCAATTAACATTGTGGTACATAACTCTTTTTAAATTATGGTTTCTCAGGGTATATGCGCAGTACTGGGATTGCTGGGTCATATGGTAGTTCTATTTTTACATTTTTTAAAGAAACTCCATACTGTTCTCCATAGTGGCTGCATCAATTTACATTCCCACCAACTGTGCATGAGGGTTCCCTTTTTCTCCACACCCTCTCCAGCATTTATTGTTTGTAAATTTTTTGAAGATAGCCGTTCTGACTGGTGTGAGGTGATACCTCATTATAGTTTTGATTTGCATTTCTCTAATGATTAGTGATGTTGAGCATTCTTTCATGTGCTTGTTGGCAATCTGTATATCTTCTTTGGAGAAATGTCTATTTAGGTCTTCTGCCCATTTCTGGATTGGGTTGTTTGTTTTTCTGATATTGAGTTGCATGAGCTGCTTGTAAATTTTGGAGATTAATGCTTTGCCAGTTGCTTCATTTGCAAATATTTTCTCCCATTCTGAGGGCTGTCTTTTTGTCTTTTTTTTTTTTTTTTTTTTGCGGTACACAGGCGTCTCACTGTTGTGGCCCCTCCCATTGCGGAGCACAGGATCTGGACACGCAGGCTCAGCGGCCTTGGCTCACGGGCCTAGCCACTCCACGGCATGTGGGATCTTCACGGACCGGGGCACGAACCCGTGTCCCCTGCATCAGCAGGCGGACTCTCAATGACTGCACCCCCAGGGAAGCCCTCTTTTTGTCTTTTTTATGGTTTCCTTTGCTATGCAAAAGCTTTTAAGTTTCATTAGGTCCCATTTGTTAATTTTTGTTTTTATTTCCATTTCTCTAGGAGGTGGGTCAAAAAGGATCTTGCTGTGATTTATGTCAAAGAGTGTTCTTCCTACACCAGCCCAGCCAGAGCAGAGAGCCACCCTGTCACTCAGAAGTTCTGAGGACCCAGGGGACTCTAGAAATGGGACAAGGCCAAAGCTGTTCTTTTCCCACTGCTGCCTCTTTGCCACCTGCAAAAAAAATCAGCCCTGATCTACTTAAGATCCACTCCTAGGTCTATGTCAGAGATCAACTGAAAAGGCATCTATCAATCTTTTATGTTAATTATACCTACTTTTCACCAAAAATGCTGCATATCATAACTTGTAAATATTATCTGGTAGATCTTCTCGGTCATAGAGAATAGATCAAGTGTTTGTTTTAGTCTCTATAGATGCTGACATGTCCCGGCAGAATAATGTTTCTAAGCCTGACTCTGTAATGAGGTTTGTTTTCTTTTAAGCTGCTGCTGATGGGGGCAGTTGTCTATTGCTTAGCCTTGACTTTTATAAACACAGATTGTCACTCAACAAGAATCAAGCATTTATTGAGCATGTACTACCTACCATGCCTACATCAGCTGCTGGAGAATAAGTGGACCATCCCCAATGTCAAGGATCAGCAGTCTAGTGGGGATGGCAGATATAAACCGATTAATTACAACAGGATATGGAAGTGCTAAAATGAGGGCATGAATAAATTGTGGAAAGCAGAGCTGGGTAAAATTAATTGGTGTCCAGGGTAGTACCTAAAATCTCCACAGAATTTGTTGCAAAACGCAATAAAAGTTAGCCTTTCAATTAACAAATTCCTTCTGGCATTTTGTTCTTATCCATTAACCTCACTGAAATTGCCTCATAGTTCCTGCACTATATTATTAATGGAAATGTTTCCCCTCATTATCCAGCAACTTTGTTACATAGACAATTGTGTTCTGGAAGATGCATGAGAACTTCTTTAACTGATAAAAGAATTAACCTTTTAGACTAAGGCAGCCACTTACTGCTAGACACAGCACTCAGGAATTTTGATTACTTAGGAAATACAGAGCACCGATTTTGTATGAGTATGTACATAGCCTAGCAAATAACAATTCATAAGAATAAAATTTTATTATAGTTAAGGGATTAAAGAACAATAATCTTCATAATCATACTTCTAAACCAGTTGAATCTCAAGTTTTCTAGCTCCCAAAGGATAAAAATGTCACACAAAATCTTTGGGGCCCAGGGCCAGCTCTACAGGAACAGAAGAGGCAGTCATGTGCATGTGATGACTTGAGGATTGCGGGAAAACTATCTACCCTAAAAAATATCTTCCTCAGTGATTAAGCTACTTGGTTATTGGTGGGAATGTAAAAACGATGCCCTTTGACATCCTCTAACTAAGAAATGAATTAAATTTAAGAACACAGGAATTGGGGGATTTGTGGCATAAACAGATTGGTGACTCATACTGTGGCTTCTTTGGAAAGATGTCCTTCTTTCAACCTATCACGCCCTATAACCTACAGAAGAGAATCCAAGCACTCAAGGCCCTCTGTAATCTAAATGCCAACCTACATTCACCAACTTGTATCCCACCTTCCCCATAACAAAGCCTTCACTCCAACAAGATGAGAAGTCACTATCCTCGGTTGGTGCTTTCCTCTTTCCCTCCCAGCAGAGGTTGGAGCAGGCAGAAATTCTGATGGAGGTAGTGGCAGAATCAGCTCTGTTACTTGAGGGATTTTTCCAGCACCATACAGTGAGTTCCAAAGTCCCAAATTATATTATCAATAATCAAATTAGCAACTGAACAAAAGAGTAATCTCAGAAGTAAACATCTAGAAATAGACTCCTGACTCGATGTAATGAGCTAAAACAACAGGTAGCCTTCCTGAGGGATCTAGATTCTATGCCCTCAAAGGCATTACAGAAGGGATCAGGCTCTACTGTGAAAATGGCATGTTAACCAAAGATCTGGTTAACAAAATCTTTGTTACCAAATGAGAGATGAGGGCATAATAACAACAATAATAATAGGTGACATTTATTCAGCACTTGCAGTGCACCAGGCACTATTCTAAATGCCTTACGTGTATTGATCCACTTAATCCTCACAAGGAGCCCTCTGAGGTAAGTAATGTTTATTATGCCCACATTGTAGGTGAGAAAAATGAGGTCAAAGGTTGAATAACTTGCTCCAAACTGCACAATGCCTAAGTACTAGAATCAGAATTCGACTTCAGGATATATAATTTAAGAATCTACGCTCTTAACTCAGTGGCCAGGTAAGGAAACGTCACACTATAGGTAGGACTATGTATATGAAGTGGATCTTAATGCTTCAAGTTTTCTGGGATAAAAATATTTACTGATTAAAAGTGAAGAAAAGGGGGCTTCCCTGGTGGCGCAGTGGTTGAGAATCTGCCTGCCAATGCAGGGGACACGGGTTCAAGCCCTGGTCTGGGAGGATCCCACGTGCCGCGGAGCGACTAAGCCCGTGAGCCACAACTACTGAGCCTGCTTGTCTGGAGCTTGTGCTCCGCAACAAGAGAGGCCGCGACAGTGAGAGGCCCGCGCACCGCGACGAAGAGTGGCCCCCGCTCACCGCAACTAGGGAAAGCCCACGCACAGAAACGAAGACCCAACACAGCCAAATAAATAAATAAAATTTTTTTTAAAAAGTGAAGAAAAGGAATGTGCTTATTTTCTATAATTGCTGAATTATTTGCTTTATCCAACCAAAACGCAAAGAATAAAAAGCCTTCTTACCAAATACATCTTCAGACACAGGAAATATGAGGAAATGCTTTTTCCCAAATTACAGTAAAGTTTAAGGAATTGGATCAAAATTTTCTCCAAAAGTCTAGATAAAAGATACACAACCTGACCTACAAGGTTTACTGTGAATTTATCCCACTTGGCAAATGTCTTAACCTGAAGCAAGTTAATTGCTTTTTAGAAGAGTTTTCAAAGAAAATATTAAATCTTATTGCACCTTATATTTCCCTCAATAGTTCTAAACATGAGTCATAATAATTGATTTGCAACATGAATATTTCACTTGCTTGCTTCTAAGTTACACAATGGAATAATATGCATCTATTAAAATCAGCTTTATGAATAGTTTTTGGTTAAGAGATAAAAAGTCTTATACTATAGTTTTAATGAAAAATGACACAAAATTTTATATTTAGTATGAATACATGGCTGGGAATACGAATTCATAGGAAATAGGCTAGCAGAAAACGGTAATGTTAATAAAATAGTTGTCTTTGGTGGCATGTTGGGATTTTTTTCTTTATGCTCTTATGTATTTCCATCTTTCTAGAATAAACATCTCTACATTTGTAAGAAAAGAAAGTAAAACTTTAAAGTATATATGAACAAGAAAGTCATTAGCAATCCAAGTTCTATTTCTACACTCAGCCCTTTCAAAAAACATATTACCATCTAGCTAAGAAAATTCTCTTTGACCCATACACAACCTATAAGTTTACCTTTATGAGATCTTTCAGCATTTTATAGACAACCACCAACCCAGAATAATAAAGAAAATCAGGCATTTTTCTCTAGGGGGGAAAACAACATTTTTTCTTTAATTGAGAAGAAATAAAATGGGCTTTGGACTGCATTTGAATCCTGATTCAAATACTTCAGCAAATTAGTTAGGCTCTCCGAGCCATAGCTTTCCCATGTGTAAAAAAAAAGTTGCTCTTAGAATTAAATTCAGTAGCACCAGTCAAGTGACTAGCTCAGATGACTGCTACCCCAGCTGACCTCTGCCTGCAACTGCAGTGCTAGTTTCCTTTTCTCTCTCTTAGTCCTTAAACCTAGTACAGTATCCAATATTGAAAGGAAATACTAGTGAATTTCACGTAAGATCTGCATTTTAGATTCACCTAAAATACCAGGGGCTCCAAAGTGAGGGACAGAGAAAATTCAATACCATTTTCCAGTCAACATGTTTATCTATCGTTCTTGTCAATATAGAATGATTCCAGTTCTTAAATGAGCATTTAACTTTCTGAAGGAGAACGAAAAATTAAGTTACTTAATTTTAAACATATTTTTCATAAAATAATGTGTGTTAAATTTACCCATTGAGCTTATTTTCTGTCTGTCTGATTTATCTTCTTTCTTTCTTTCCCTATATTATTTTCAACAAATGGAGAATGCAGTAGTTACTTTATTAAATACCCAAAATGCTTAGTATTTTCTTATAGCTAGATAATAAATCAGGCACAATTTTATCTAGTATGCTAAAATATGTTATAATTCACATATGTCAAGAAATATAAAGAAAAGTTTTCTTCCACTTAGTGTAAATGATTAGTAGAACGGGCTAGAACCCTCATGAGATGCTTCAAACAGGCATTTTCTCCTGGAGAACCTTTACAATCTTTCTCAACTCCTGACCTTCAAAGTTTCCTTAATAGCATTCTATTCCTTCATAATATAGTTATTTTAACTGGCTTTACAGATCATACAGTCCTTCTTACCTAGTATCAGTGTTAGGACAAGTATGAAATAGGATTAGATGTGTATAACTGAGATTTTATCATAAGAATGTCATTTCTATAAGCATTCATTATTCTTATATTTGTGGAGTTAGTAACTCTTTTCTCTGCCTTGCTAATTCCCACTTTTTTTTTTTAGATCTTTTATTAAATAATACCCACTGGGGAAGGCTTTTCTGAACATCTCCCTCTCCCACTCCTCTCCCCCAACTCACCACCTCAGATGAGGTTGGGGACTGTAATTACATCTTTTCACTATACACTAGGTTTCTACTTTATACCACTGTCACAACAGTAACTAAATCATTACTATTTAATCTTCCACTTAATGTCCGTCCATCTGAATAAACTACGATTTCCATGGAACAAGGATGTACTTGTCTTATTCATCTTTGTACCCCAGGTCCCCCTGTGGTATCTGACCTATAAAAGATGCTCAATAAATAATTACTGAATAAATGAATGAATGAAGCCTTTGCTTGCTGCCAGTAGAAACATCCAGGTTTCTGCTTTCAGCTCAGGGTAAAACAGCCTGAATCTCAAGGGCCCATTTAGAATCAACTGTATTCACTGTGTAGTTTAGTAAAAATACATCAAGAAACCATTTTTCAGCTTCCAGTATAAATACCTACACCAAAATAAGCAAAGTTTGCCTGCCGTTCACACAAAGTATTTGTGTTACCGAAGATTATTTACAACTGCAGAGCTGACAGCAAAAGATGCTTTCTAAATCCAGATGTGTAAAGGCTACTGCTTTATCAATTGTTGTTTTTTTTTTCTTGAAGATTTACTATGAGAATTGATGGAAGGTCTACTTCCAGACATAACAAGGGCTATTTCTGATAGCTATCAGAAAGATAATATGCAATGAAGATGAAGTATATTATGAAGCATGAACAGAAGTAAAATCAGAAAGATTGAAGTTAGTGCGCTTAGAAAGAATGTAACATAGAAATTTCTCTGGTGAACTAGGGTCAGAGTTGCCCTAAACCCCACAACAATAAACAAGCCCAGAGAGCCAACAAGATCACTTTCATGGAGCAGAGAGAGTTTCTGAGCCGACAGAATGTTCACCGTGGAGTAGCCTCTAGGTTTACACATTACTTTAATAACAGGGTAATTCAGGTTACTCTACTTGCCTTCTGAAGTCATGGTAAACAGCTTCATTCTGGGACAGGAACCAGGCATGGTGTCAAGTGGGCTGCTTAAACTCCCGCCGTGTGCCAAAAAGGAAATAATGAGAACACAGGAGTGAACAGCAAAGCTTCAAACCCTCATTACAGCAGGCACCACACAGTTAACAAAAAGCTACACCAAAGGATTTGAGACAATAATATAGGCTTTTTCCTAACTTTGTTCAACGAATAATTATAGACTTCTTCGTGCCAGGCACTGAGCATGGTTTTAGTGATAAAGACAGGCTCACGCCTTCACTGAATTTATTATACAAAATGTCTTCTGAAGTACAAAGTAGCAGCACTAGTTTCTAAAGAGCGTTGGTGAATGTTCTTCGCTTGTTTATCATTAATGAATACTATAAATGACATACCAGGTGTCCCAGTCACTTAGAAACCTTTCCAAGAGTTGACAAATGAGTGACCCAAATGATAAATCTAAGAGAGTCTAAAACGGAGGCCACTGAGGTCGGCAGAGTGGGGACGTTGTCATGTCAGACGTGGGACTTGAGCCGGGCTTTGAAAGAATGGACACCTGGAGAAGAGGGAATTGGACCTTGAGGCTGTGAGGAAAGGCACAGAGAAGAAGTGGAAGCAGGAGTGCTGATGGCATCAAGGAGAAAGTAGATGGGTTTGACTGACTCCTCAATTACCTTAGACTTTACACTGTGAAGTCCTGAGTGTTCAGAAGAAAAGGTTGAAGAAGTCCCCGCATTAGAAAGACTGATCTGGTAGCAGTTTCTGAAATCTGGTTTGAAAAATGGTGCCAGTTGGCTTAATTAGTATCACCTGGGGCACTTTAGGAATAATACAGATCCCAGGTCCCAGACACCCTCATTCCTAGAAATAGAAACTGTACCTAAGAGAATGGATTTTTTTTTTTCAACTCGGACCTTAAGTGATTTTCTATGTGATTCTGAGGAACAGCCAGATTTGGAAGTTATAGAAGATGAAATGGAAGTCTCTGACTGCACTGGCTTAGGAAACGTGACCAGGGCCAGGCCTAGGGAGAGTTTAGCCTCCCTGAAAGACAGGCAGACTGCTCAGTCTAAGTCAAAACTATAGGGTCTACCTGACATCTGGAAATATTTGTAGGAACTTTTGACCCCCCAAAATACATTACTCTCACATTGCTGGGCTCCATGTTTAGAATAAAAGGATTATTATGCAAGGACTCTACATGAATCAAAAAACTACATCTGCACATCTTGACTCCATCTGTTTTCTCCTACCCCCCATCCCATGAGGAGAAGGCAAGTTCCTTGAAGGCAGAGAACTCACTCCCCGCTTCATCTCAGCCCCTACAATGGTGTCAGCACAGACTACGCAAGCAATCATTTCTTTAAATAAATGCATAAATGAAGAAAAACCAGTCTTTTCGATCACTGGAAAAAGCAGCCGACATTCACAGATATTTGGGAACCATGTCTAAAATACCCATTTCCCAGGTAAAGACCGAAAAAATTAAATTATGTCCACCATGGATACTGAATGCTTTTGTATACTCTGGAGGGTTCCAAGATAGGGAGATGACCTGGAAGAAACTTTAAAGAAAACAATGAGGCAAGGCAACGAGGCAGGAGGAGTATCAAAATCCTCATAGTGGGGTAATTTCAATCTGATTATAAAGCATCTGTCATCTGCACACATTATGCCTTTCTGGATTATTTTTTCACCTCCTATTGTCTGCAACAGAATTTCTGGGTCATAAAGGAATTTCTTCCCTTCCCATTTTAAGAGTTCTAGAAGTTTGAGAGAATATCTTTAAATGCCCAGAGTTTAGTATTTGAGAGTTGGTAAACCTTACATATTCATTTTTCTAAAAATGAGCAAGGCTGTGATGGCTATATAATCAATTATTAATCCTTTAATCCAGATTTTTAAAAACCATTTTAATTTGGCATACTTAGTTGAAATGACCATGTTGTTGAGTTATCTTCCTAGTTTCTTCATTCATGACTTTTAGGAGCATCAACCTGACTTTAAAAGAGGGAAACTGTGGCCTGGAGAGTTGACTCTGTGTCAGTTTCAGAGCCACCACTACAAGCAAGGGCTCTACAACAAGAGTAAAGTCTACAATATGATGCTTCCTCTCTTAAAACAAATAAAACCTAGGATTTAATGTACTTTAAGCCTAGCGTTTTTTCTTACATAGGCATTTTTTCTTTCAGTAAAGTAATCAAGAAGAAGCAACTTAATGAGAAACTGGTTTTAAATGTTTGTGGCTAAGATTCCTAATTTTAAATAATTCCATTTTACCAACTAAGAGGGATTAAATTGTCCTTAAGACAGATTAGGAGGGGAAAGCATAACATGTAAAACTAAAGTATGCTTAGTTTTTCCAACACAAGTTTTTAATATAGAGCATTAGTTAGGGGTGGCACCTGCCTCTGCAGATACGAATATTTTTATTACACTGTATTGTTTAAAATCACTGGAGCATGATAACAATGGAAAGCAGACCTATCTGGTTTTATTATTGTTTTTAAATTCTCTGCCGATAACTCTCCCCTGACTCACTGCATCTGAGGCGCACTTCGTAGGCCACTGCAGAGGGTCGAAGAGGAGGTGCACTAAGAGATAACCCAACGACACAAGTCACTGCCACAAGTATCGTCACCAGGGGTAGAAATAATATTGGAGGAACATCATAAAACATTTAAGATCTTAGTAAAGGGTATAAAAATAGGTAGCAGGGGCTTCCCTGGTGGCGCAGTGGTTAAGAATCTGCCTGCCAATGCAGTGGACACGGGTTCAAGCCCTGGTCTACAAAGATCCCACATGCTGCGGAGCAATTAAGCTCGCGTGCCACAACTACTGAAGCCCACGTGCCTAGAGCCCAAGCTCCACAACAAGAGAAGCCACTGCAATGAGAAGCCCGCGCACCGCAATGAAGAGTAGCCCCCCTGGAGCTTCCCTGGTGGCGCAGTGGTTGAGAATCTGCCTGCTAATGCAGGGGACACGGGTTCGAGCCCTGGTCTGGGAGGATCCCACATGCTGCGGAGCAACTAGGCCCGTGAGCCACAACTACTGAGCCTGCGCGTCTGGAGCCTGTGCTCCGCAAGAAGAGAGGCCGCGATAGTGAGAAGCCCGCGCACAGCGATGAAGAGTGGCCCCTGCTTGCCACAACTAGAGAAAGCCCTCGCACAGAAACGAAGACCCAACACAGCAAAAATAAATAAATTTTTTAAAGAAAAAGAGTAGCCCCCGCTCGCCACAACTAGAGAAAGCCTGCACGCAGCAATGAAGACCCAACGCAGCCAAAAATAAATAAATAAATTATTTTATTTTTTTAAAAAAAATGGGTAGCAGTGAACTAAAGGCAGTTCAAAGTGTATCTGGGTGACGCATTGGATGAGAAAGCTCTGAGTATAGGGCACATGAAAGTTCCACAAACTGAATGAAAGACTGTTCTAGGGGCAGCTCTTAAGCCTCCTCAGACCAAAGGAACTGGCCTTCAGTTTCTCCATTAGGATCAGGCCCTGCTTTGCCTCACCATCCATTTACTAATGTGTTAATTATTAATTGATAGGTTAATGTAAAAAAAACAAAGTAGTGAACACAGATATACAGAATAAATTCTAAGAAGCTGAAGAACAGCTCAAAATGTGACATGGAGGAAGGGTCCCCATGTTTCTCACCCAGCGACTTGCATGCCTGACTTTGTGCTGCTCAAGATACCTGTCTTGGTCACCCATTCTTTCCAAAACCCATTCTGTGTGGTAGGGAAAACAATTTGGACTCCTGGGTAGGGGTCCCAGGACTTACATACTAGTCAGGTGTCACTTTCTTCACTCACAGTTCAGGGTGTAACCCTCCCTGAGGTATACAATGACAGTTACAAACAGGGAAACTGACTTTGGGCAACACATTTCTCCATCCTATGGTCAAGGTTTCTGCTGTCCAGGGTTTCATGGTCAAAAAATTAAGGTCAGGGGCCTTCCCAGGTGGCGCAGTGGTTGAGAGTCAGCCTGCCGATGCAGGGGACACGGGTTCGTGCCCCAGTCCGGGAGGATCCCACATGCCGCGGAGCGGCTGGGCCCGTGAGCCATGGCCGCTGAGCCTGCGCTTCCGGAGCCTGCGCTTCCGGAGCCTGTGCTTCTCAACGGGAGAGGCCACAACAGTGAGAGGCCCGCGTACCGCAAAAGAAAAAAAAAAAAAAAAAAATTAAGGTCAATGCTAAATACTATATCCTTCTCGCAGAGAGTCACAATACAGTTTAGTCATATCACAGGCTCTAAGAATGCTGAAGAAACATGTTTAACCAGGTGTTTCTGAAAAATCAGTAGAGCACAGAACCGTCTTTTTTTAATTGGGGTACAGTTGTTTTACAATGTTGTGTTAGTTTCTACTGTACAGTGAAGTGAATCAGTCATATGTATACATATATCCCCTCTTTTTTGGATTTTTCTTCCCATTTGGGTCACCACAGAGCACTAAGTAGAGTGCCCTGTGCTATACAGCAGGTTCTCGTTAGTTATCTATTTTATACATATTAGTGTACATATGTCAATCCCAATCTCCCAATTCATCCCACCCGCCCCCTTTCCCCCTTGGTGTCCATACATTTGTTCTCTACGTCTGTGGCTCTATTTCTGCCTTGCAAACAGGTTCATCTGTACCATTTTTCTAGATTCCACATATATGCGTTAATATACAATATTTGTTTTTCTCTTTCTGACTTACTTCACTCTGTACAACACTCTCTAGGTCCATCCACGTCTCTACAAACAACCAAATTTCGTTTTTATTGCTGAGTAGTATTCCACTGTGTATATGTACCACTTCTTCTTTATCCACTCCTCCATCGGTGGACATTTAGGTTGCTTCCGTGACCTGGCTATTGTAAATAGTGCTGCAATGAATATTGGGGTGCATGTGTCTTTTTTTTTCTAACATCTTTATTGGAGTATAACTGATAATTACTTTAAAATGTTGTGTTAGTTTCTGCTGTATAACAAAGTGAATCAGCTATATGTATACATATATTACCATATCCCCTCCCTCTTGCGTCTCCCTCCCACCCTCCCTATCCCACCCCTCTAGGTGGTCACAATGCACCGAGCTGTGATATTATAGACCAATATCACTGATGAATATAGATGCAAAATTCCTCAACAACCAATATCACTGATGAATATAGATGCAAAATTCCTCAACAAAACACTAGCAAACAGAATCCAACAACACATTAAAAGGATCATACACCATGATCAAAAGGGATTTATCACAGGGGTGCAAGGATTCTTCAACATACGCAAATCAATCAATGTGATACATCACATTAACAAATTGAAGAATAAAAACCATATGATCATACCTATAGATGCAGAAAAAGCGTTTGACAAAATTCAACACCAATTTATGATAAGCACTCTCCAGTAAGTGGGCACAGAACGAACCTGCCTCAACATAATAAAGGCCATATATGACAAATCTACAGCAAACATCATTCTCAATGGTGAAAAACTGAAAGCATTTCCTCTAAGATCAGAAACAAGACAAGGATGTCCACTCTCACCACTATTATTCAACATAGTCTTGGAAGTCCTAGCCACAGCAATCAGAGAAGAAAAAGAAATAAAAGGAATACAAATTGGAAAAGAAGTAAAACTGTCACTCTTTGCAGGTGACATGATACTATACATAGAGAATCCTAAAGATGCCACCAGAAAACTACTAGAGCTAATCTATGAATGTGGTAAAGTTGCAGGATACAAAATTAATGCACAGAAATCTTGCATTCCTATACACTAATGATGAAAAAATCTGAAAGAGAAATTAAGGAAATACTCCCATTTCCCACTGCAACAAAAAGAATAAAATAACTAGGAATCAACCTACCTAGGGAGACAAAAGACCTGTATGCAGAAAACTATAAGATACTGATGAAAGAACTTAAAGATGATACCAACAGATGGAGAGATATACCATGTTCTTGGATTAGAAGAATCAATATCATCAAAATGACTGTACTACCCAATGCAATCTACAGATTCAATGCAATCTGTATCAAATAACCAATGGCATTTTTTTACAGAACTAGAACAAACAATCTTAAAATTTTCATGGAGACACAAAAGACCCCGAATAACCAAAGCAGTCTTGAGGGAAGAAAATGGAGCTGGAGGAATGAGACTCCCTGACTTCAGACTATATTACAAAGCTACAGTAATCAAGACAATATGGTACTGGCACAAAAACAGAAATATAGATCAATGGAACAGGAGAGAAAGCCCAGAGATAAACCCACATGCCTATGGTCAACTAATCTATGACAAAGGAGGCAAGGATATACAATGGAGAAAAGACAGTCTCTTCAATAAGTGGTGCTGGGAAAACTGGACAGCTAGCTACATGTAAAAGAATGAAATTAGAACACTCCCTAACACCATACACAAAAATAAACTCAAAATGGATTAGAGACCTAAATGTAAGACCGGACACTATAAAACTCTTAGAGGAAAACATAGGAAGAACACTCTTTGACGTAAATCACGGCAAGCTCTTCTTTGATCCACCTCCTAGAGTAATGGAAATAAAAACAAAAATAAACAAATGGGACCTAATGTAACTTAAAAGCTTTTGTACAGCAAAGGAAACCATAAACAAGATGAAAAGACACGCCTCAGAATGGGAGAAAATATTTGCAAACAAATCAACGGACAAAGGATTAATTTCCAAAATATATAAACAGCTCATGCAGCTCAATAGTAAAAAAAGAAACAACCCAATCCAAAAATGGACATAAGACCTAAACAGACATTTCTCCAAAGAAGACATAGAGGTGGCCAAGAAGCACATGAAAAGCTGCTCAACATCACTAATTATTAGAGAAATGATAATCAAATCTACAATGAGGTATCACCTTACACCAGTTAGAATGGGCATCATCAGAAAATCTCAAAACAACAAATGCTGGAGAGGGTGTGGAGAAAAGGGAACCCTCTTGCACTGTTGGTGGGAATGTAAATTGATGCAGCCGCTATGGAGAACAGTATGGAGGTTCCTTAAGAAACTAAAAATAGAATTACCATACGACCCAGCAATCCCATTACTGGCATATACCCGGAGAAAACCATAATTCAAAAAGACACATGCATCTCAATGTTCATTGCAGCACTATTTACAATAGCCAGGTCATGGAAGCAACCTAAATGCCCATTGACAGATGAATGGATAAAGAAGATGTGGTACATATATTCAATGGAATATTACTCAGCCATAAAAAGGAACGAAATTGGGTCACTTGTAGAGATGTGGATGAATTTAGAGACTGTCATACAGAGTGAAGTAAGCCAGAAAGAGAAAAACAAATATCGTATATTAACGCACATATGTGGAACCTAGAAAAATGGTACAGATGAACTGGTTTGCAGGGCAGAAATTGAGACACAGATGTAGAGAACAAATGTAGGGACACCAAGGGGGGAAAGGGGTGGGGGAGGGTGGTGGTGTGATGAATTGGGAGACTGGGATTGACATATATACACTAATATGTATAAAATGGATAACTAATAAGAACCTGCTGTATAAAAAAATAAAATTAAAAAAAAACAGCCACACGTTTCTTCAAATGTATGTGATCATTTAATAGGAAGTTTTAAAATTTTGAAAATGCATGGGTATCAATTCAATTAATGTGCTTTTTAACACATTTCTAGCCACCTGTTATTCTGACACTACATTTAGCAGATGTTGTCTCCAAGGCCAATTAGGTTTTTTCATCCAAGAAGGGTATGGGAGGTGATAGATTCTTGCTGCCATGCAAGAGCAAAACTTCACATTAATTACTTTACATTCATTACTCTCGATTTACAGCCTATTTTTTCTGGCATGTCTAATTTTCTGTGTCATATTGTTTCCTTTACCCTTTATAACAACCTCTGTTAGTGGACTTTCTCTCTCTTTGGGGGCTGTTAGTTACAAGACGTCCTGAATCAGATGTCATTAGCTCATACGACATTCATCTTCTTTCAGGATTAGAAAAATCATGAAATAATGATTAGAGACAGGGTGTTTTGAAATATCCTAACCATATTTCTCAATTCAATATTGATTTAAGTGATTAATTTTTCTATGATGATACAGCATCCTGACCAATCAAATATAACGTTTACAAGGTGCATTAATCATAGTTTACAGTTTTCTTATAGGTATGATAGATAGTGAACATTTTATGAATCAATAAACTGACAAAAAGTATTCAGGACTAGAAATATGAAAGCAGACATAGGACTTGCACAATTTTTATATGTTTTTAAAATTCCAGCAATCTCTCAAGTATAAACTCCATTTCAGTCTATATTTAAGGGTTTCTTTTATCAGCTTGTTTTCAACATTATGGAGCAACAGAAAACAAGTTCAAAACTTTAATAAAATGGAAAATGGAAAATAATAGCTAGTAGGGTGATTTATCCAGAGAAAACAATATTTTAAGTAGAACTGCATAAAATGATTTGTATATGTTTCAATTCCTTGGATGACAGTCAAGATTGAAAGATTAAACCTAAAGTATAGTGGACAGAAATGGATCAAGATTTTGCTAAGAGAACAGAGATATTGTGACAATAAAGGTTTCCTCTCAGAACTCTAATCATGTTTCTTTTTATTATTTTTTACTCTTTAGACTAATTCACACATTCATACCATTATCTTATGAATAATTGATTTTTTTTTTTAATTTTTGGCTGTTGGGTCTTCATTGCTGCACGAGGGCTTTCTCTGGTTGTGGCGAGCAGGGGCTACTCTACATTGCAGTGCACGGGCTTCTCATTGCAGTGGTTTCTCTTGTTGTGGAGCATGGACTCTAGGCACACGGGCTTCAGTAGTTGTGGCATGCAGGCTCAGTAGTTGTGGCTCGCTGGCTGTAGAGCACAGGCTCAGTAGTTGTGGTGCACGGGCTTAGTTGCTCCGTGGCATGTGGGATCTTCCTGGACCAGGGCTCGAACCCATGTCCCCTGCATTGGCAGGTGGATTCCTAACCACCAGGGAAGCCCCTTGATTGATTTTTTAATTTATTTTGATGTAATTTTGATTGTTGCCAATTTCATCTTGTATATTTTAGTTCCATATTTTATCCTTCTTATTGGAACCCAAGAATTACATACGTTAAGCCCCAGAGGGCTTTCCACACTCTCAGCTTACCCTTGTTTCTAACATGAGGAAATTGCCTACATTGTTCCGATGGCTGCTCCTTCCCCGGAGCAAATTTTTCAAAGGCAGAATTTTGAGCAGCAGCTCTTTCATCTTGACATGTGCTGGAATGGAGCTTCTAAATATGTGGAGCTGAAAAGGGGATCTCTAGGTGAGAACAGGGTCATATCGTTTGGTTTCCTGCACCTGTAGCCAGCTCTGCTACAGTAGAGCCTAATTATGTGAGAACGAATATCATGATAAAAGGGGATACATGACCAGTCTCATATTCACGACATGTGTAGCTCTTGAGTTCCCAGAGCCCAGGTTGATCTGCCCAGTGGGCAAGGAGGAAAACGGTGTCCACTGCCTGTGTGATGACAGTAGTCAAGGACTGACTCTCAGACAGCACGCTTGATCTTAGGAAATCGACTCTTGGAAATTCAACTGAATCCAAAATGTTACTTCTCTGAGTTTGGCATTTCATTGGTCTCTTCTGAGAGTTTTAACCAAGAGATGCTTCCATTTACTCAGAAAACAGCCCAGTGCTTGAGAAAAAAGAATCTGAAAATTCTCTTATGCCCCCAATGATATCCCAAACACAGAATTCATTTATGAAAGCATCCTTTGGGGGTACAAGTTTAATATTAGAGAAGGCAGCTTGAAAACACTATTTTATGACACCAGCTTTTCACTGTGTCTTATTCATCCGACACTTATCCAAGACCTACTATGTAACAGGCATTTGCTTTACACCAAGAACTGAAAAAAAGGATAAGACAGTCCTTGCTCACAGGGGAAGTAGGCAAGAAAATAAACGCTTTGGAATAGAAGCAATAGTGCTGTGACTCAAAAACAAATAAAAGAACTGTAAATGTTTAAGGTGTGAGCAACTATTCTGCCCAAGGAAGTCAGAGCAGACCATACAGAGAGTGAATCTGAACTGAGTGTTAAGGAATTAGTAAAAGTTTTCCAGGAGAAGAGGAAATATGTTCTTTTTTTTAAATATATACATCTTTATTGGAGTATAATTGCTTCACAATGCTGTGTTAGTTTCTGTTACACAACAAAGTGAATCAGCCATATGCATACACATGTCCCCATATCCCCTCCCACCTTCCCTATCCCACTCCTCTAGGTCGTCGCAGAGCACCAAACTGATCTCCCTGTGCTATGCAGCTGCTTCCCTATTCTACATTTGGTGGTGCACATATGTCAATGCTACTCTTACACCGCCCCAGCTTCCCCTTCCCCACCCCCCATGTCCTCAAGTACATTGTCTGTGTCTGCATCTTTATTCCTGCCCTGCCACTAGGTTCATCAGTACCATTTTTTTTTTAGATTCCATATATATGTGTTAGCATACAGTATTTTTTTTTCTTTCTGAGTTACTTCACTCTGTATGACAGACTCTAGGTCCATCCACCTCACTACAAATAACTCAATTTTGTTTCTTTTTATAGCTGAGTAGTATTCCATTGTATATAGGTACCACCTCTTCTTTATCCATTCATCTGTCGATGGACACTTAGGTTGCTTCCATGTCCTGGCTATTGTAAACAGTGCTGCAATGAACACTGTGGCACATGTCTCTTTTGGACTTATGGTTTTCTCAGGGTAGGAAATATGTTCTCAGAAGAAGGAATAGCGTATACAAAAGCACAGTCACACTAGAACCTGGGATATCTTAGGAAAGACAAAAAGGTTCCTTAGACAACAGTGTGGGGTGTTTGAGGATTAAAACACAGGCAGGAGATGAAAGTGAAGCAGACAGATGTAAAGCCCCACACTGTAAACATCTGTTGTCTGCCTACTGTTGGTCTTTTGAGGAAGAGCTTCCCTACTACTCCTAGCCAGGGAGGCTGACAACACCTTGCTTTTGGCCCCAGCTGTGGACAAGTGAGCCAGGCTTGGCAAATCGGAGTGCTCTGTACACTAGACCAAGGGATAGGCTCAGGGATCCATACCTAACCCAATTTGGGCCAATCAGAATCCTCGTCAGGGCTGTCAGCAGATCCAGCCTCAGGTGTGTGACCTGTTCAGTGACAACAGCCCTGTGCCCAGCACAGGCCTGCACTTGGTTTAATGTTCTGTTGTTGCCATTTCGAAATTCTTAATAATTTTATCTTTGAACTTGTGTTTTGTAAGAGAAGTCCAATGGCACAATGGACGTGCACATGAGCAGAGGAAATACTCGCTCCATTTTCAGTATAGCATTTATGAAGCCTGTCAGCACAGCACTCCAGTGGACCTACTATGTGTGGCAATTCTGTGAGATTCCAAGTGAGTACAAGGTAAGTATGTTATATTTAAAACAGAATAAATGACAACCCCAAGGGACCATGCTTTCCATATGAACCAGAGCTTACTTCCAGTACAGAAGGAAATTAACAGCATTTTACGAAACAAGACCAAAGAACTTCATCATATCCTTTCTTACATGTGTTACTTCCCTCTATTAGACAAACTCACTGAAAATGATGATATAGAAGGAGAGGAACCTGTAGTTCTTTTTCCTTTCAGTTCTTCCTTACTCATCAGTAAGCTGAAGAGATTGGTAGAATGTAACCATAACAAGAAGTGAAATGAAAACAGTTGAGTTCATTTTGTACAACATTTCCACTGATCTAGTAAAAACAAAACACATATGCATGTACGAAATAAAATTATGCACTTTTGGAGCTTCCATTTTGAGTTAAATGCATTGAAAACTGGCATTGCATAATATGAATGGTAAGAATTATATACATAATTTTTAGTTTTTTTCTTTACTTGGAAATACATTAAATAAGAAATCTTTTTAAAAACACCATGACAAAAAAAAAAAAAAAAACCACCATGACAAGTTGAGAGAGAATGCAGAAGAAAGGAAAACACTTCTACATTTTAGTAACTTTAATGATACTTTTTCCTGGTTTTCGAACAAGAGGCCCCACAAATTACATAGCCACCCCTGGCTACCAGGAAAGATGCTTATTTCTTCCAAGATCCCAAGTTAGAAGAACAGTGTGAGCTTCATCTTCCCTGGCCAGGTGGATGAAGCCATCTGTACCAAGACAAACTGAAGCCAGAATGCAGACAAACAGAGCTGAGAGAGAAAGAGAAAAGAGAGAACCCACTATTGTTTGGATGTGGCCAGACCCAAAGTTAAGGGCACATTGTGACCGCCTGGAGGGGTGGGATAGGGAGGGTGGGAGGGAGATGCACGAGGGAAGAGTTATGGGAACATATGTATATGTATAACTGATTCCCTTTGTTATAAAGCAGAAACTAACACACCATTGTAAAGCAATTATACCCCAATAAAGATGTTAAAACAAACAAACAAACAAAAAAACAAAGTTAAGGGCACAAATATCCTTCTTTGTTATGTAAGTCAACAAATTCTTTTTCTTTTGGATGGGGGTGGGGGGAGCTTAAATAATTTGAATTGGATTTCTGTCATAGTATTGACTAACATAGCCTTGTGTGCTAAGCATATATGAAGTTCCTAAATTCATACTCCTACAAGCTGATGAACAGAGGCCTCAGAGAGCCAAGAAGAAAAGTGATCTGGATTCTTTCTTAAATTAGTTTTATAATTTCAAATGATGAAATATTTATAAAAGGTATAAATGATATTGGTGAAAAGTAGAAAAATACCAATAAAAATGCATATGCTTGTACTTAACACCTAATTTTAAAATTTCTGCCAGTGCTTTTGATGGTACCGTAAGAACTCTCCCAACTCCACCCCTGACCACTCCAACTTACTCACCCCAAAGTATCCACTATGAACTTTGTAATTAGCCTTCTCTTGCTTTTCCATATAATGTGGTAGCTTTTCCTGGTGAACTGTGGAAGAGGAATCGGTGGAGGCTAATCTGGAAGCCAAGAGACCAGGTAGGAGACAACCTAAGTCTGAGCTCAGCTGAGCGTCATTTGTGAGTACTTGGTGTAGCCACCAGATCATGTTTTGTCAACTAAAATTTGGGCAACAAATTTATAAAGTGACATTTTTTTTCACAAGTGAAAAAAGCATCTTTGCCTTTTTCTTTTTTAATGGGCAACTATTTAATCAGGCAAGAGCAAAAGCCTCACTATGCCATGGCCCAGTTACTCAAGCACAGAAATGAGCTTTGGGCTTGGGCAAAAGGCACAGAGGGTAGTGGATTTGCTACCTGCCTTATCAGTGGCAGCCAGAAAAGGAAGTAGAGAAGAACAGGAGGAAGGAAGAGGGAAAAAGCATAAACAATTCCTTGTCTCATGCTACGTCACCCTCTCCCAACATGTTAAAAGCTACCTGACACATAGTATGGTTCTTCTCATGACTTAAAATATGACTGTCCTTCTCTATCAAATTCATTTTAAATAAATCACAGGAATAAAAGAAGAAATAGCCCAGAGAAATAATCCCTAACTGTAAAACTTTGTGCAGTGTGGCACTTAGTTGGAGGTATTTTGAACGGAGTTTCCGAGTATGAGTAGAACCTTCCTTTCATGTCCTCACATTTTTGCTGACTCACAAAATAAGAACTTCTGCTCTAGCTGTAGAAACTGTAGCTCTACCTGTAGAAACTGTAGCTATCTGGACCCTACTCACTGGCTTCTAGTAGAAGGAGCAATTTTTCTGTGCTTCATGCTGAGAGTCTGATGGCCTTTGTCCACCCTTCACCATTGGGTGGATCAGTGGGCTCAAGGCTGCTATACGTGAGTGGCCTCTCACTCAGTGTTAGTTGGGCCATAGTCTTTCAAGAAGATGGCAGAGAACTATCGCTCTGTAGGCCCAACCTATCCACCACAAAGGTCTCAGTGGCTGTACTTGGAAGGGAGGGGAATAGGAAGCCCATTCTGGCCCCACATCTAAGCTACATTCTCCAGTTTTATTCATAATAAAATTCCTACGTCTACTTCTGTGTTCTAGTCTCGGAGTCCATTTCCTGGGTCTGTTTCCCAGTTGGTTCAAAACTCAGATGGGAGATGGAATGAACTGACTGGCCCCTTCAAACCCCGACACCCAACATCTCTCAAGTTACATAATTTAGTTAACTACTTATGAGACTGCCTTGTAAAACACAGAAATTTTTCCCTCCTTGTGAAGAAAATTAAATGGTACAAAAAGTTATGTGACACAATTCTGAGTATAAAAAAGATAGATATGTAAACTCTTAATATGAAAATTGATTTTCTGCCTAACTTATAAAGTCTTCAGTAAAACACTATGAATTTTTACCCTCCTGTTTTTCTATAAGCCATGACCTCCTCAAATACAAGCTCAGGATTTGTAATGCTCTCCAGACTCCATGCAACAATCTCCAAATACTTAAATCAGCAAAACAAATTTACCCATGAGTAACCTAGGAGCTGCCAGCATCAATTAAAAATAAGTGCTGTAGGGCTTCCCTGGTGGCGCAGTGGTTGAGAGTCCGCCTGCCGATGCAGGGGACACGGGTTCGTGCCCCGGTCTGGGAAGATCCCACGTGCCGCGGAGCGGCTGGGCCTATGAGCCATGGCCGCTGAGCCTGCGCGTCCGGAGCCTGTGCTCCGCAACGGGAGAGGCCACAGAAGTGAGAGGCCCGCATACCGCAAAAAAAAAAAAAAAAAAAAAAAAAAGTGCTGTAAAACAAATTGATGAAGGATAATTTTGATGCAACACTATTTCAGCTTATATAATCCCTTCCATCTCTAAAAATAAGCAGACCTAAATAACAAAAAAAAAAATTTCCCTAAGAAACAAACATTTGTTCCATTCAATAAAAACAAATTGCTTTTATGTTATCTGAAAGGGTTCAGTCAAACAGAAATATTGTCGTTGAACCACACATTTGAATATTTTGGCAGAAGTGCTTTTAAACCATTCCTTTACATGATTTAATAAAAATGACGCTGCCACTGGAAAAGTAACAGAATGGAAAACTTTGCAATGTACAATCGAGTTACCATAAAATGTAAATAAGCTTTATTATGCTAATGGTTTCTATGGAACTTATCCCTTACTGCCCTTGAAATTATAAATTACAAAAAGATGAGTTTTAAAATAACATGACTCCAAAAGCTACAAAATATAATTTTCTATTTTAAAACGGTTGTCTCCAGATCAATAAGGAAAAGCTGTTTCTAAGTAAGTCATCAGAAATCCTTACGTACTGAGAGTACTTTTCAGGGCCAGTTTCCCACTCCCCACCCTGAGTTTAAGTTTCTTCTCATTATTCCTATTATGATTCCTCCAAATCTTCTCCATATTGCTTCGACCCAATGCTGTGTCCTCCACCTAACTCACGGTGATGAGCTTATGATACTGAGACTAACAGGCTCTCCTCTTCTCTCCTCTCCTCCCCAAATTCTCTATCTTCACACATCCTCTTCTTCCCCCCCATTTCTGTGTTCTTACTATTCCAGACTAACACCAAGAAGCTCTTCCCTTATTCCACCTTCCCCTCTACCTGTTCCGATTCCCTGCTGCCCGCCCCGATGACAGCCTCAACACAGACTTCTCCCCCTCACCTAAACAGTCAACAAAGTAAATTTGAAGATCTAATTGGCTTTATTCAACCATTCATAAATTGGGAAGCATTCCATCTTGTAAACTGAAGAGCACTCTGAAAGGCTGTACGAAGGCAGGTTTTTATAGGCAGGGTGGTTGGGCAAGGAGGCTATTAGCGAAAGAAAAGAAAGGATTGTTTCAGGCCAGGTCACCTTCTTTTTGGGGAAAAGTGAAGGTCTATCATGTAAATGATCTCTTCTTCCTCTGGGGGGCAGGTGTGGGAAATGGAGAGGGCCCATGTGACAGATTACCTCGTTGGTGCTGACCAGAATATTCCAGACTGGCTGATTGATTTCTTTCCTGTGGAAGTTGAAACTGCCGGTAGGTCAGGTGCTAAATCTAGGTTTGGTATGGGCTTTAGCACAAGGGATACCATTTGGGGCTTTTGGTTTTCTCTTTAACACCTACAATGGTGCTCTGGGCTCCTCCTCTCCCTTTCAAACCACCTAACAGACACCTGCATTCCTACAAGTCCCAAATTCACTTCCCTACAGAGGCCAGGGAGGTCATGCAAATGAGAGAAATGAGCTGGGTGGAAAGGATAAGCATCGGGGACAGGACCATGTGGTGAACGGGAGAGCGTGGTATTTCTAAGGTGGACAAGAGATTGTTGCCAAGACGAAGTGAACCCGCAGGGTCAGGTCTCCCAGTTTTTCAACAGAAATCAAAAATTATGTTTCATATGAAACCTTCCAATTTATAAATGTTGAAAACTATTTTTTTAAGTCTCTGAATGCTATGGAGGACAACAGCATGAAGGCCAACCAAAGTACACTTGTGAGGCACGTGCACCACCACTTTGTTGCCTCTGTCTACACTCCTCCATGTCCGCAGGGGCCTACTCCTTACTTGTTTCACAGTCTGGTTTCCAAACACCATATGCTGAAACTCAGTGCAACACTCTGGCTTCTTCTAGGTCTCCACCATCCCTAAACTGCCATGGCATTTGACGCCAGTGACAGATACTGATGACCAACTCACACTTCTGAAGTTCCCTCTCTTGGTGACTTTGCCGTGGTGTTTTCCTGGCTCCTTTTCCCTCTCTGACTTCTTCCCCAGTCCCTCTTCTTACGCCTCACCTCCCACATCCTTCTATACTGCCTTGTAGTATAGCGTGGGGAGGTTCACTTGGACAGAATGCCTGAACCACAAACTCCACAAGGGCAGTTTTCTCTTTTTTTTTAATGTAAACTTATTTATTTATTATTTTTATTTTTGGCTGCGTTGGGTCTTCGTTGCTGCACACGGGCTTTCTCTAGTTGCAGCGAGCGGGGGGCTACTCTTTGTTGCGGTGCGCGCGCTTCTCATTGTGGTGGCTTCTCTTGTTGCAGAGCACGGGCTCTAGGCACACAGGCTTCAGTAGTTGTGGCATGCAGGCTCAGTAGGTGCGGCTCATAGTCTTTAGCGCGCAGACTCAGTAGTTGTGGCACACGGGCTTAGTTGCTCCGCGGCATGTGGGATCTTCCTGGACCAGGGCTTGAACCCGTGTCCCCTGCATAGACAGGCAGATTCTTAACCACTGCGCCACCAGGGAAGTCCCACAGGGCAGTTTTCAACAGGACGACATTGTTTGAGGAGCAACAGTGCTTCCCACTCAGAGGGCATATTTGGCTGTGTTTCTGATCCTTGAATGCGTATTAAAATCCCCTGGAGCAGAGGAATGTACTTCATCTGGGTTGTAGCCTGGCCTCAGGATATTTTAAAAGCTCAACAGGTGAGTCTTATGCACAGCAAAGTTGAGCACCACTGGTATACATGGTGACTAAGTCAGTGGGTCATTACTCAAAGTTGGTGGGTCTCACCTTGTGCATACTGCTGCTTCCGGGGTCTGCCAGACATTGTGGCCCCACATAGGCATTCAACCATGATTTCTGACTGCCAAGGTGTGCCCTGCACCACGGGCCTAAAGGAAGGCTGAGCCAGCATGGGTGCCGAACATCCTCTCTCAGATCAGACCTTGTATGATCTGAGTAAACTCTTCTGTGAAAGTAAACTGTTTGTTTCACGGGAATATAATTTGTAGAACCTTCTATTACAGCAAGGCTTTTCCTTTGGCTTATAAATGGACACCTTCCAAATTTGTTCTCTATCGCTCTAATTCTGAATACCCTCTTAAATTCTGCATTTCCAACCGCCTGGTGGACATTGCCACTTCTCTTCTCCCCACTACCCGCATCTTCTCCTCCTGCCCATTTCCCATTATGATGTTTCCACGCTCCCACCCGCTGGAGTGTGAAATCTTGACATAGTCCTGGACTCCTCCCTCTAGCTTCTCCCTTCTAATATTCATTCTTCTAGGTCATCTAATATTGATTCTTCTCTCACACTGTTTCTGCCATCCGGCTATGCCTCTCCATTCCCACTACACCTTCCAACTTAAGACATGGCTACTCCATGCCTGGCCTATGGCAACGGTCCTCAGTGCTCTCCCTGCTCCCAGCCTCTTCCTTAACCAATCCGTTGTACTCTACGATTGTGTTTCCTCCTTCTTACAAACCCTTGTTGCACTCTGCAGGAATAAACTAAGCCAGGCCTACAGCCTGGGTCTGCTGAGCTGTGTCACTCCACCACCCAGTCTCTTGAGTGAAGACTCAGAGATGTGCTGAGCTTGATTTGGAACAGTTTTGCGCCTGGTGAGTAGGCAGACCCAAGCCAGAGTCTACAGCACAATCAGGCAGGTGGCCCCGAGGCTACAAGTCCTGCCAAGAACGCAAAGGTGAACCTCTCACTCCTGGCCAAATGGTCATCCACAGAAGTAGAGTCAGCAGCACAGTGCCCTCTACAGGAACTTTGGGAGACCTATGCCTCCACCTGGGACCATGCCAAACAGTCTCCTGCCTTATGTAGTTACTTCCAAGCAGGGATGTTTCTGGATCTTTTGCCACTGAAGAACTTTTCATCCTCTAATTGTCTACTGGTATCTTTCTATATTCCACGTCACCCTCCCAAAGTGACAGCCCCACAGATTTCCAATACTCAACAACTAAGATCCATTCTCCTTGGGGCCGGCATTCCATGCCCTTCCCAGTCCATCATCACCAGTCCTTCTGGCCTTGTCTCCCACTACACCTGGGCTCTGGTCCTATTAGGCTGCTGGCAACATTCATTAAAGCCTAGAAGTATGTGAATCATGAGATGCCCCACCCAGAAACCTATGGCCTTCCATATTTTCCATTAAACT
This sequence comes from Aethalodelphis obliquidens, assembly GCF_003676395.1. Lineage (NCBI taxonomy): Eukaryota > Metazoa > Chordata > Mammalia > Artiodactyla > Delphinidae > Aethalodelphis > Aethalodelphis obliquidens. The sequence continues at coordinate 53,451,972 of NW_020837947.1, read as the reverse complement.
AAGAAAACAACATATCTGAAGCTAACACTCTAGCATAATGTGCAATGTTGGAAATTATAATGAAAACTAATCTTGTTGATTTTAATAAGTTCTGTCCATGCCTCGCTTTAACATTACGATTATAATACATATAATAATTATGTAATATAATTATGTAATATAATTACATAACACGTGATAGCACTTGAAAAAGCACTTTGCTTACACTATCTCTTTAATCCTCACAACAATCCTGTGAATATTTACAGATGAGAAAACGGAGACACAGATATATTACTTTGATTTTTCCCAAGGTCACACAATTTCTGGGAGGCAGAGATGGCTTCCGATCCCACAGCTCCTGATTTTAAAATCTCATTCACATTCTACTACCCAGTCTTGCTTTATTTACCAATGTAAATCTCCACAATGTTCACCTAAACTCACAGACAATGAAAATTAATAAAACAAACTACTTACCTTTGAGAATTTCAGAGCAAAAGCTATGTTTTCTTGACACTGTTCTGATTCTTTTAGTGCTATAATAAGGGGTATATGCCTCTCTGCAGATCAGTGTCATTAGAAACCCCAACCAAGACTGGCCACAGATAGAGAAATGAAAGCTTGTAAAAAGCACTGGAATTGAACAAAAATGACAGTAATGAAAAGGTAGGAAGACAAACAGCATTTCAGCAATTACACTGTTCTGCACAGAAAGCTGCCCAGCATCAAATACTGGCCTCTTTATGTTGTCATGCAAACATCTAGTTGCACCACTTACCATCTACAGTGCTGAAGAGAGACCAAACGAGCCAAATGCTATTTCTTTATTGTCATTTGCCATGGATTCTAACACTCAAAGAAAGGAGCAGAGATTATATAAAACTGCAAGAATCTACTCTGTTCTAATACTGGTGAAGATAAATATGCATCCCTGGAAAAACCCTTGGCACCCAGATGGAATGTGGGGTTGGGAATAGCAGAAGTGAGTGAAGGAGGCATGGGATGAACTCCCAGGGCCTGACTCATGGAAAATGCGGGGAAGACTCAAATGGCTCCATTTAAAAGTAATCAAATATGAATATTTTTCACAGTAAAAACTTTTACTCACTTTTAAAAAGAAATGCCTCCCATATCTTTGACTCAGCTATCCCACTTCTAGGAATTTACCTAAGAAGGAAACACACACACATACACACAAACACATACCCATATGTGATAATCTCAACACACATACGCACACACACGCACACACACCTATATGTGATAAAAGTCTTGGTTGAGATTGAGGAGGGTGTCAGAGGAAGACAAGGAAGGGTTGAAAGAGATTTAATTTTTACTATATCCTTTTGTACCTTTGGATTTTTGTCCAGTTGAACACCTATAACCTATATAAGAAATTAAATAATTAAACAAAAAAATTTTTAATCCATGCTTCAAATACACATACTCTGTAACCCAGAAATAACTCCTTTACAAATATTTACAGAGCTTCCCTGGTGGCGCAGTGGTTGAGAGTCCACTTGCCGATGCAGGGGACACGGGTTCATGCCCCGGTCCGGGAAGATCCCACATGCCGCAGAGCGGCTGGGCCCGTGAGCCATGGCCGCTGAGCCTGCGCGTCCGGAGCCTGTGCTCTGCAACGGGAGAGGCCACAGCAGTGAGAGGCCCGCGTACCGCAAAAAAAATACAAAAAATATTTACAAATAAGCCCCAACAAGTCTATACAAGGATATTTGGTGCAGTAACATTTGTAATACAAAAGATTAGATGGAATCTAACTTCCTTTCCATCAATAGGAGAATGGTTCAATAAATTCCAGCACTTCTATTCAATGTAAAACTCTGCAGCCATGAAAAGTAATATATCCACATGCAAAATACTCTGCAAAATAAATTGTTTTTTTAAAGCAAAGTGAAGGACAACAGGTATAGCTTACTACCATTTTTTGTGAAAATAGAGAATATGTAAATATAAACATTCCTGTATATACTTTCTATATAGAAGGAGACTAAGGAAACTAGTAACAGTGGTTAACAGTTGGGAGGGTTTCTGAAAGGTTGATGATTTTCGGTGTATACCTTCTTTTTTGTTTTTAATTTTTAGTCTTGGTATGCATTAATTTTTCAATCAAAAAAGATCTTTTAAAAATCAGTGCCTCACCACAATGACACAAAGAAAACCCACAGCAGCTACCTTTATCAATGAACTTTGTTCTTTATTGACGAATCTGAGTAGACAAGCAAGCATTAACAGTATCTGAGGAACAGCAAGAATCCAAAAGAGAAGGACCAAGACGAGCAAAGAAAACAAAGAAAACAACTGACCTGATACAAAAGAAAGCTACTTAGTACTCCCAGAGATATTTGAGATGATATTATAACCTTCTCCCTGCAAAAACGAAAGGAAATAGAAACCAAATTGTTCTTGGAAACTAAAAATATGACTGAGAAATATAAAAAGATCACACACATCATACAATCAAAAGAGAAGAGAAAATATGAAAGAAAAGTTGATACATAGAGGATAAACCCTCAAGAACACATATTTATCTCATAAAAGTTCCAGAAAGAAAAAAGAAATAGAGATAAAATAATGAAATATATGATTGAAAAAAATCTCCCAGAGCTGAAGACAGACATGAGTCTTCATATGGGCAGAAAGCCAGGCAGAAAACATGAACAAATCCTTGTGAAATTCAATAAGCCAAGGATAAAGAGAAGGTTCCAAAAGCCCTTCCTGAGGATGAAACAAACCAACTAAAGTTTCATACACAGGAATGAGAAACAGAATGGCATCAGATTTATCATCAGTCACACTAAATGTTAGAAGACAGCCGAACAATGGCCTCAAATTCAGAGGAAGTAATGTTGAATCTGAAATTCAATACCCAAGAATCCTATCAAATATGAGGGTAAGATAGATATAGTTTGAGACGTAAAAAAATGAGAAAGTTTATTTCCCTTGTAACCTAATATGGTATCCTTGCACCTAATATGGTTAATCTATATTAAAGAAAAATTACGGTCAAGCAGCTGGACAATCTTAAGATATGATGCTTTCTTGCATAAAAAAGAAAAATAAAGTGTCAGGAGAAACAAATATGGAAAAGAATGAGGTCTAAATAAACAGTGGCATGATCTTGAAAAATTGACAGTGTTAAAAAAAAAAAGTCCATCTGAGCTCTGTGCTTAGAACATTCTTTATGAACAACACTAGTTTTGTGACATTAAGATTATATCTTCTCCACAAGTCCAATCACACTATTTGGTTTTGCAAAGAAAATATTTATATAATAATATTATAAAAACTCTTTATTTATTTTCCATTTTCAGAATCGACCTACAGACCAACATGTAAGATATAAATATATATTACCAAACAGAATATAAATATATCTTGACAATGTAAAAGTAATATATGTGATGACAGTTGGGAGTTGGTTATATGGGAAGGGGAATTGGAAAGGATAGGAGTGCTACTTTCCTCATGTCAATCACAGGGAGCATGATTTTGTCTAAATCAGATCAAGAAATAGGGCTTAGGTGTATAATCTAAACTTATAAAAGTAATCAATAGAAAAACTAAAATGTAATTAACCCAAATGAAGTTAGTGTGGTGGAGATAGAAAGAAAATGTGAAAACAGACCTACATTCACCAATTTTTATGGCATGGGGTCAACTGACACTGTTCAAAGTTGATACACCACCTTAATGAGTGTTTGGGAGACATTTTACATAAAAATTAATTTTTTTTATTTTTTTATTTTGTGTGTGTGTGTGCTTTATATATGTGTTTGGGGGAGGGGAACACACACTTCTATTCAATTAAGAGAAACATTTATACCGTCCAGGTCTTTTATTTTCTTTACACCCATCATGCCATAAATTCATAGGGAATGGGCTCCAACAGTTCAGGCTCCTTTCCATTGGTTCTCATGAAGTGTGCTTCTCTGGGTGGAGCAGGCTGGTGCTTCAGCTGAACCCAAGTACCTTTCTCTTTGGCTTCCTTCTTTTTCTGATCATTTTCCTTCACCCGTTTCAGGAAGCTATCTCGGCTCTTAGAGTGCTTAATATGATCGATACGCACATTAATTCTCTTGGCAAGAACCTTCCCTTAACTTGTTTGTTTACAAGGATGCCAATAGCATGCTGGGTAACACTGCAGACTCTCTCAGTTTTGCCATGGTAACATTTGTGGGGCATTCCTTTTTGAACAGTGCCCATTCCCTCGATATCTACAGTATCACCTTTCTTGTAGATTCTCATGTATGTGGCCAAAGGACCAACTCCATGTTTTCTAAAAGGCCTAGAGAACGTGTAGCAGGTGCCCCTCCTCTTTCCCTTGGTGTTGGTCATTTTGGCGAATTACTGGAAGATGGCGGTTCCGGACGAAAGGAAAAATTAATTTTTAAACATTTCTCAGTGGCTTCCTCTGGGAAGTAAAGTTAGGCTGTAGGGCAAATAAGTCTTTTCATTTTTGTTTTATCCACATTTATGCTATTTGAATTTTCACTTCAATGTTCTTACACTTTTTTATAATTTTTTTAAATGTGCTTCTTGTACAAATGCGCTGCCCCATAAACTCTCATCAAGACATTTATATAAGTTATTATTATGACTGATTCTAACAATAATAATGAAAAATATATTTTACTGAGGGCATTTTACGTGCTAAAGGTTTAGTGAGCACTCCGATTGAATCATCACAACAATCATGTTATACACACTATTATCTCCTTTATTTTATGCACAAGGAAACTAAGACTTAAGAGGTTAAGTAATTTTCCACAGTAACGCATCAAATAAGAAGGAAGGGGAGCTATGGCTTAAACTCAGGACTGTCTGACTTCAAAGTTCATGCTTAAAACCACTAAACCCCACTGCCTGTACTCATCCTATGATTTTGAACTAGCAACTTGCAGACTCCATTTTCTCTGTCGACTATATCAACTCTGAGAGATCTTTATTTGAATTCCAGGGTAGCTCCTTTGACTGAAGACAATTTCCAAGACCAACACTTTATATACCAGTTGCAGTAAATGCTAGGAGGTAGCAAAGCAATGACCACAAATTCTGAGAGCAGAGAATATTGACTAAAATTCAACACTCAAGGATCCCGTCAAATGTAAGGTGAGATAGAGAGATCTTCAGACATAAAAAGGACTGAGAAAAAAGGATGCATTTTGTGCTATCTTAATAATATGTCTTATCCTGAGGCTTGTTTGAAGTTGGTAAATAGAAACATGTAGTTCCAAAAGAGATTTTGGTGTATATACCTAATAAATTTTATTTCCTTTGTACCCTTTCACAAAAAAATCACATGAAGATTTATTTCAGAAAGGGGGAATACACATCTCTACACAACTGGACCATTAGAGTTAAAAAAAAAAAATTCTGTCATTCCACTTCCTGCAAGCTTTACAATTAGGAAAACAAAGAAAAAGTCAACACCCATTACTTCATGTGACAAGTAACTTAGTTTCTGCTTTTGGCAAATGGGACTAGATTCTGCTTATTCGGTCATTCAACTAGTGTTTGGAATCACATTGTTTTGTGCTAGGGAGATGACAGTGAACTACAGACATAGTCTGAGTTGCTCACCATAAACCAAGGAGTGGCTGGAGGGGTGCCTGAGGCCCCACCATGTCAACCAGCACCCCCATGCTCACCCTCACTACCATTCTTCTGATTGTTCATGATGATTATAGTCCTGGGAAAACAAAACTTCAAGCTCTCTATACGTTCTTCCCCTTCAAAGAGATTGCAGTCCCAAAGCCACATCCTATATAAAAATTCAGAAACCATCAGGAGAGCTTAGAGTCCTGTGGGGATAGACAAGCAATTAACCAGAATTACATAATCCGTTACACATACATGGGTCATGAAGTAAAGGGTTCTGAGGGTTTTTTTTAATTATTATTTATAAGGTTTTATTGCTATATGAAGTGGAAGGGCAGGAAGTTATGGACCAAGCCATGCAACATAGTTTCAAAGTAAAGGATTAGAATAATCAGTCACATTTCTTATCTACCATATACTTTGATAAGCTATAAATTGTATTTTTACATTTCAAAAGTGTTTAAAGTTTCCACGTGTCTCGTATAGGTGTATAAACCAAAATCTCTTTTGGAACTACATGTTTCTATTTACCAACTTCAAACAAGCCTCAGGATAAGACATATTGTTAAGATAACACAAAATGCATCCTTTTTTCAGAATCCTTTTCATAAACTCCACAGCCAGATATTTTACAGAAGTCTCTTCAGCTTAAAATAGAAATTCTCTTCTATAGATAGCTAAAACAGATTTGAGATGAAGAAGGTTAACTGCTCTTTTGTGGGTCACAGCACTGATGTGCTTCAGCCCTCAGAGCACAGCTGAACTTGTACTCATTGACTGAGTTACCACTTTCTTTCCCTCAATGTCTTTAAGCTGAGTCTGTTTGGGCACATTGGTGTATTAACACATGGACCCATATATGGTAAATTCATTTGATAGCTCCTCCCAATCCCTTGATACTAAATATTGAAGTTTGATTAGAGATGGAAAAATGATGCTACTCATAGTAGAAGAGACCAAAATCCAGTCCTCTCTTCCCCTTTTGCTAAAAAGATGCTTACGTTGTTTGGGTGTCTCCTCTCCTCTGTACATCCTGGTGCTCAGAAGAGGGAGGGGGGGCCCACTCCACACTGCCTGGTTTCCTGTTCTTATTATCAAGGATCAGTTTGGACATGGGCATGAGGTACAATTCTGGATACAATGATGTATGGGAAATCTGGGAAAGGCTCTCTCTCCTTACTAACAAAAAAGATAGTTGGGGATAAACATCCCCTGTGCCCAGTGTCATTGTGTTCATGACCATTCCTGGAGCTGTGGCAGCCATCTTGCAACCATGTGGGGAACTAAGTCAACAGGTCCAAGAGGGTAGAACAGAAAGATGCAGAGAACTTATATTTCTGCTGTGTTGAGCAACTGAATTGACCATTGAATCAATCAACAATCTGGAGCATTCACATTTGGACTTCGTGTTATGTGAGATAATAAATATTCCTCATGTGTAAGCCATTTTGAGTCAGGGTTTTCTGTTACTTAGCAGATAAACACATCCAAACTGGTCCATGTAGATTAGTTCTCTCTGTTATCCCTTTCTTCCTCCACCCAGCCACCATTCTTAACATAATTTAATTGGTATTAACATTTTTACACAGGTAGATTTAGCTTTCTTCGGTGATAAATTTAAATTTCTCCTCATGTTTTAAACTTTACCTTGGCAATCTAGTTTAAGAAACTGATCTTATCAAAGATATCTGGTTACCATACCCATGGGGCACTAATAATATTCTTAAGGTCATGGAAGTAGCAGTATGAGGCTACAATGTTTTTTGATAGTCTAACATATCCGTTTTGACCAAAGACTCTTTTCCCTATTAAAAAAAAAAGAAAAAAAAGAAACGAAAAAACTGAGTTATATGTGGAAGATTTCTAATTCTTATCCCAATTTTTTTTTTTTGATAGACTTTCATTACAGCAACTCCTTAAAGCCTGGCTCTTTGGCTTTCACAGTTTAATTTCTTGGCTTTGAGTTAATATTATTCCCTTAATCTCACTAATCCTCTAAGAAAGATGAACATAATGGTGAACTTCATGTAAGAAATATCCTATTAAATTTTTAAATGATTAAACTGTACACATAAAAATAAAATATGAATTTACATTGAATTTACATAACTTCCTGCCCAAATTCCTGAATTTTAAGCCATCTTTTCACCAATGCCACTTCCAAATGTCTCTCTACGTGAGCTTTATCAAGACAAGTGTCAGAATTCATAAAATCAACCAAAGCAACTGAAAGGCCTATGCTAATAATAAGTCATAACACAAGTCAAGGTTAATTACAATTAGATTTTAAATATTTTGCTTGAGGACGCTAAGCTTATTTAGTCTGGAACATAGTTTTAAAATGAAATGCTTATATATTGATATAAAAGATATAACAGTATAGTACAGCTGCGGGGTAGAGGGAGGAAACACCACGTAGCACTATTTAAACATTACATATTAATCTCAAAAATAACAAAAATAAGCAGTTTGACCGTAAATTATTCTCAGGACTTTAGCTTTAAAAAAAAAAAAAAAATGTAAAGGCCTTAATCTCTTAAGCACTTCAGGGCAATGACAATTTTTTAAAATTGTAACTAGGAGGAAGCTAAAATGCCAACATTCATTTCTGAATTTTGCAGCCAACTTTGTCATACAAGTGCTTTACTAATATTTTTTTTCATACTTGTTCTAAAAGGCGTTCTCCGGAATAAAGCCTTAAGTTTAAATCAAAGACAAGTTATTCAGAACCCACCCTACCATATTTGTAGTGGCTCTCTAGCTCCTTATAAGGAAAAATACTGGAGATGAGGTTAGAAATTTTAAAAGTAAATGTGAGGATGTGGTAAAGAATGATCTTATCCAGTCTGTAAAATGGGTACGGGATTTTTAAAGTCCAAGAATAGTGGATAGTCTAATATGAAAGTGAATGAAGATACTCCTCAAGCAAAAAAAGAAACCCTTTTTTTTAAGGAAAGCTTGAAGGAATTTTGAGAATTGTACTTTAGCTAAGGAAGATAGCTAAAGTACAATTTAGCTATTGTACTTTAGCTAAAGGGGGGGATCTGAGTGGAGGATATGCAGAGTTCTTATTTTTAGTAATTTTTCAAAAAGTCTAAAATTATTACAAAATGATAGGTTTTAAAATATTTTTAAATTATTACTATTTGGCACGAGAAATTAATTCAGTTGTCTAAAATGTTTATTTTCTGAGCAGGGTCATAATAGTTAAGAAGATTATTGCGCTGGAAAAAGCTTCAATAAGTGGTCCATGGCCTCAATTCCTACCCTGGTTCTCAGTGGTATTTAAAGACATCAATCTCCATAGATAGACTTTTACTTTCACACAGCTGAGTTCTACATAGAAGAAATCATTTAAAAGCTCCATGTAACGTATGTCAATTATTTTTCAATAAAACTGGAAAAAAAAACTCCATGGACATTGACCCGAGTTTTGTTGGTATTTCAAAGCTGACTTAAATACACTGCTCTTCTATTTGGTGGCTTACCAGTTCCTGTCAAATTCCTTCATAACATTTCTATTTTTTTGGTTCCTTAAAAATAAAATGCAAAACTATCGACCTAAAATGGCCTATAATGGTAGACTCATAGACTCTCAGAGCTCAAAACAATATTATAGATAATCCTACACTACACAGGGATGTAAAAGAACTTACCCAAAGCCACACAGTACAACCTAACATATCACATCACAAAACACAACACACCAGCCAACTGCAACGTGGGAACCTAGACTGGCTTATAAAAAGACATTCTTGTAACAACTAGAGAAATTTAAATATGGAATGGTTGCTAAATAATGTTTATGATTACTATTAACTTCCTTAAGTATAATAAAGTATTTCCATGGTCTTTATTCTTAGATGATACATGTTAAAGTATTTATAACTTTTGAACTTACTACAAATTTTCAAATGGTACAGGATATGTGTTTGTATTTGTTAATATATGTGTGTGTTACTACACTGAATGGGTGAGAGAAAGAAATTATGGCAAAATGTTAACAATTATTTAGGTGGAGAGCACATGGGAATTCAAATTTTCTATATGTTTAAATATACACAGTAGTCAGGAATTCCCTGGTGGTCCAGCGGTTAGAGCTCTGCACTTTCACTGCCGAGGGTTCGATCCCTGCTCGTGGAACTAAGATCCCATAAGCTGTGCGGAGCAGCCAAAAAAAAGAAAAAAAAAACACCACCACAGTAGCCTGTACTTCACCAAAAGCCACAATAGCTCCCACAAAAATTGTACTAAGGACTTTGTTGAGAGCTTTATCTACTCTTTTTAAGCAGGCAGTTCTTAACGAAGTTGACTTTTCTGTTTTTCTTTAATACACAGACTAGAAGCGAAAGTTAAAAGAGAGAGAAATGGATATTAGAGACAATCACGAACCACCTGACAAACATTTATAAACAGTCCACCAGATTTGGGAGACAGCAATGGCCACAATATGATCCTGGCCCTGAAGAAGCCCACAATCCAGCTGGTGACAAAGATATGCAAACAATTAGCCATAATGATAACTAAGATACCTGATACAGAGAAAGAATAAGAAGCAGCAGAAACAACTGTGTTAGTAAGCAGTGCACAGACTCAAAACGATCACCCCAAGCCATAAGGAAAATGTCAAATTTTATTTCATATACATTTAGAAAGTTAGAGAAATTAACATTACACTTCATAAATATTATTGTGAAATATTTTATTATGTAAAGTTTTAAAGCTTACAGAGAAATGTTTATGTATCAAAAATTTATTTCCCTGGTTAGGAAGAGTCAATATTCTTAAGATATCAATTCTTCCCAACTTGACCTATAGATTCAATACAATCCCAGTCAAAATCCTAGCAAGTTATTTTGTGTGGACAAAAATATAAACTAAAGCTTCTATGAAAAGACAAAAGACCCAGCATAACCAACACAATACTGAAGACGAATAAAGTCTGAGGATTGACATTACCTGAATTCAAGACATACGTTAAACTACAATAATTACCAAGACAGTGTGGTATTGGTGAAAGAACTGACAAACAGTTCAATGGAACAGAATAGAGACCCCAAAAATAGACCCACACAAATATAGTCAACTAATCTTTGACAAAGAAACAAGGGCAATTCAGTGGAGAAATGACAGTCTTTGCAACAAACGGTATAACAATGGACATCCACATGCAAAAAAAAAAAAAAAAAGAATCTAGACACTGGCCTTACACATGTTGCAAAAACACTCAAATGGATAATAGGCCTAAATGTAAAATGCAAAACTATAAAACTTCTAGAAGATAATACTGGAGAAAATCTAGGTGACTTCAGGTTTGGCAATGAGTTTTTATATAGAACACCTAAAGCACAATCTATGAAGGAAAAAATTGGTAAGCTGGATTGCAAGAAAATCAAAACCTTCTGTTATGCAAAAGAGACTGTTAAGAAAATAAAGAGACAAGCCAAAGACTGAGATAAAATATTTAAAAAACATATCTGATGAAGGACTTGTATCCAAAGTATACAAAGAACTCTTAAAATGCAACAATAAGAAAACAACGCAGGGACTTCCCTGGTGGCACAGTGGTTAAGAATCTGCCTGTTAATGCAGGGGACACAGGTTCAAGTCCTGGTCCAGGAAAATCCCACATGCCGTGGAGCAACTAAGCCCGTGCGCCCCAACTACTGAGCCCACGTGCCACAACTACTGAAGCCCGCAAGCCTAGAGCCCGTGTTCCACAAGAGAAGCCACCCCAGTAAGACCGTGCACTGCAACGAAGAGTAGTTCCCGCTCGCCACAACTAGAGCAAGCCCGCACGCAGCAACGAAGACCCAATGCAGCCAAAAATAAATAAATAAATAATTTTTGAATTTTTTAAAATAAATTTAAAAAAACATCCCAATCACGAAACAGGCAAAAGATCCAACCAGATACCTCATTAAAGAAGATATACAGATGGCAAATTAGCATATAAAAAGATGTTCAACATCATATGTCATTAGATAACTGCAAATTATTATAAAACATCAATTGGATACTACTACATACCTATTAAAGCGGCAAAAATCAAAAAAATGAACAATATCAAATGCTGGCATGGATGTGGAACAATAGGAATTCTCATTCATTGCTGATGGGAATGCAAAATGATACAGCCACTTTATAAAAACAGTTCGGCAGGGCTTCCCTGGTGGCGCAGTGGTTGAGAGTCCAAAAAAAAAAAAAAACAGTTTGGCAGATCGTTACAAAATTAACTATAGTTTTACCATACAATCCAGCAATCACACTCCTAAGTATTTAGTCAAATGAGCTGAAAGTCACATCCAGACAAAAACCTGGGCACAAATGTTTAGAGCAGCTTTATTCATAATTGCCCTAAACTGGAAGCAAACAAGATAGCCTCCAAAAAGTGAATGGATAAACAAACTGTGGGACATCCATACAATGGAATATTATTCATCAGTAAAAAGGAATAAGCTATCAAGCCACTAAAAGGCATAAAGGAATCTTAAATGCATATTGCTTAGTGAAAAGAACCAGTCTGAAAAGTCTACACACTGTATGATTACAACTATATGACACTCTGGAAAAGCCAAAACTATAGTAACAATGAAAAGATCAGTGGTTGCCAAGAGTTCAGGGAGGCGGGTGGGAAAGGGATGAATAGGTGGAACACAGAGGATTTGTTTACAGCAGTGAAACTATTCTGTAGGATACTATAATAATGGACACAAGACATGATGCATTTGTAAAAACCCATAGAACTGTATGACACAAAGAATGAACCCTAAGGTAAACTATAGACTTTAGTTAATAATAATGTACCAATATTGTTTCAGTTGTAACAAATGTACCACTCTAATGCAAGATGTTAACAAGAGGGGAAACTCTGAGCAGGGCAGAGAGGGAACTCTGTACTACCTGCTCAATTTTCTGCAAACCTAAACTGCTTTAAAAAATAAACCCTGTTAATTTTTAAAAAAAATTTTGTGTGTAATACTCATTTGCCCCAAATGCCAAACAACGAAGCTCTATTAGAGTAAGCATGTGTTGCTCACCGTTAAGTCTTTACCTACACTAAACTGGCTTTTTGTGAATTGTCAGTCACTTTCAGAAATGCTCAAATAATGAGCGCATAAATTATGGGTAGACCCTGGGCAGGGTTTCGAAAAGTGTGGTCTTCAAACCACCTGCACCAAAATCATTTGGATGCTTGTTAAAAATCATATCCCTACTAAATCATAACCTCGAGGGGTGGGCAATCTGCATTTTTAACAAGTTCCCTGGGGATTGTGATGCAGGAGAAGTGTGGGAAGCACTGCATTAACAGTGTATAAGCATACTTAAGGACTACTTTTATTTTACTGCTTATAAAAAGCAAACAATTAAAACATACCAGCTGCCCAGTAATTGAGAACAGGTTTCCCTTCATCTCCCTGGCACAAGATGACAACCAGTGACTTATTTTTGCAGTTTCAGGAATTCCAGCCATAAGGACTAAATTCTCCAGAAACACTTTATTATATAACACCATGTTTTTTAAAACGCTGGTTTTTCAAGAAAGAAATAACGAGACAGTGAAAACTAGGATGCTTATGGCCCTTCTGTGTTTTTCTTAAGTGAAGACTTTTGAATCATACTTTTAATAAAGGATTAAAGAAGAAGCTTTCTGAGGCTTTTATCATTTATTATTCCCCAAATTGAATAAATATTTTTAAATAAAATTCTCAGAGGACACTGTCAATTCCTTTTATCTGCGAAAATTAATTTCTTTGAAATAATTTTGGTCTCGCCCTTTTCAGGAAGGTATCATTTTACTGCATCTATATCAAAGAAGGTCAGTCGCAGAGTCAGAACACAGGGCAACACTTCACGTCCAAGTCCCAGAACAATCATAGAGTGTGCCTGATCAATCCTGGCTGTCATCATTTCTTTGACTCTCCACCTTGCCCTTTTGTGACCTTGGCAACCCAGCTTTAAGCTGTATGATATTGTTATTGCCCCAATTTATCCAGTGGTCAAACTTCAAGCAATCTTAGCCATTCTGAACACAGCAGAGACATGTGTCTTTTAAATCTTTGCCTTGTCTTTCTGCATCCTTTCCCCCTTCAGCCAACAAATCATTTCTAGCCCTTCCTTAGTGGAAACGATCTGATGTTAGTCATTTATACTTATAATCTAAGGCAGTGCTGCTCAAACCTGAGCATGCATCACAACCATCTGGAGGGCTTGTTCAAAGACAGATTGCTGGGCCCTACCCCCAGTGTCTGATTCAGGGGGTCTGGGATGGGCCCCAAGAATTTGCATTTCTAATGAATTTCCATCAGGTGATGCTGATGCGGCTAGTCCAGAGACCACACTTTGAGAACCACCATATAAGATAATGTGCCACCTTACTTCTGGTATTTGTACCAGAAAATGTGGTGACAGGTATGGTAATTATATAAATTGTTCTAAGACTCATCAGAGTGAGAATCCTAATTAACAACCCATAGATAGTATGTTACAGACGATGCAAATTGACAATTCCTTTTGACAGTGCTCAAGGCTACCATATATAATTGCTTTTCTACTGTCCTAGAGAAGATCATGCAACAAAAATCTCAAGTTAGCATGTGAGCACTCTTGCCTCTTATCTATTAATCGACTCTTAACTAGCTAAGCTGCTCATCTGTCCCTGCCACCCTAAGCACTTTCACTCAATTTTCAATTGCCTGCCTTGTAGGCTTGGCTAATCGATTGGACTTGGACCCACTCCATGAAGACCTACTTCTTCCCATCAGAGACCCACGCCCCCACTGCCACCCTGCAGAACCCAACCTGCCTTTCTGACCTCTAGTCATAGATCCTCTCCATCCTGAGGAGTTTCGGCCCAGTTCCTTCCTGCTCTCCTAGGCTTCCAGATGTGTGATATGCCTCTGGCATCAGTCCTCTTGGCTGCCTCCCTCGGCATGACTTGGAGAAGAGAGTTTATTCTCTTTTAAAGGGAATTAGGAGAATGCCAGAGCCAAGGTGAGGCCAGGGCCACTCTGGGAATTGGGTGATGAAAGTGTCCCTCAGTAGATGGCAGGAGAAAAGGGAGCCTTCACACACAGGAGTATATGGTTGAAGAAATATCAAATCCTACGTTCTCTGATTTTCTCTGCTATTCTCCTTAGTGCAGTGCCAACCAGAATGGTTTCTCACCTTCAGATAAGAGTTGCACGCTCTGCTGAAAGATGTTGCGCTAGGAAGATCAAGATTAAACCCAGAAGAAACCAAGCAACGAGAAAAATGGGCTACTTGGCCAGCAGAGGGCGGCAGACCACATCACAAGAGGGACTCCATCCCCAAGCAGTTCTTCCCATAGGAAGTCCAGGTCTGTAACTGCCGGGGTAACTACTGGGGATTCTAAAGGGAGTACATTGGAATATTATTAATTACTTCTATGTTATTACCCCTCATAACAAGATGCTAACAAGAAAATGTCAACATTGTATAAGAAAAGAGCATCGGACCTGGAGTCTGAAAAGCTATTCTAGTATTTTCTGACTTGGCCAACAACTCAGAGCTTCCATCTTCTTACCAGTGAAATGGAGGGAAAAAGTAATAAAAGCAATCAATACCAATCACCTGTGGCCCATCAACCTCACAGGTTCGTTGTGGGAGCGGATAAGTAAAAGGAAAAAGTCTATATGCACAAACATTAGTCATTTCCCAGGTTGTGAACTCAAAAGAAGTATGTTAACTCCAAAAGGTCACCTCAGCTCTTCCTTCCACAGGTCCCGATGCCGAGGAATACTTTAACCTTATCATCACAATTGTGGAGAGATATTTTAGGCACTGGTCTGCAGGGTTAGAGGGGATTTCTGGAGTAGCAGCCCATGCAGGGAGGTACTAAACCCCACTCCGTGATGAATGGCACAGCCCACTCCACCCCAGTCCCAGGTACTTAAGTGAGGCTGGCAAAAGAGAAGCCAGGAGCCACGGTGCAGAGAATTGAGGAAGGAAAGATTAAAGAGAAAGACTAAATCTAGGGCTGTCTTTCCCAAACAATTACTGGAAAATTGCAGAACCAGTCTGCCCCAGGGAACCTCAGGGAAAATATTACTTTGATTGTGTGATGGCATCTTTCACAGAGCACACAAGAGCCCTGGCCGGCATGGCAAGGCAGAAGCTAAGAGCTCTGGTAGGTATATTATGCCTTTACGGAGCTGCTATGCTACATGTTGAAAGGAGCACAAAATTTAACTGTCAACGTTAAAATCACAAATTCTGGACTAAACTACAAGACAGAATTCCAGATGATCTCATTCTATTTCTGTGTGACAGGCTAGTAATTGCCATCAGTGCACAGAATTTTTATTTTAGGACAGCTAAGATTTCTCTTGCCTCAAGTCCCAACCAACACTGTCCTCTCTGCTGCAGAAATTTCTCTAACCAATCTTCCTGTCATGTGCTTCACGGGCTTGTTCAAATTGACACTTGAGGGTTAATTTACACCTTCCTATTTTACAAAAACAATCCCAGAGGAAGGTACCACATGATCTATCCCACTTGAATTAAAATTCTGATTTTCAGTCTCAGCCATGGATTACATACATGGGAATCCTTGAGGGGGACCCTCACAGGAACTAGGAAATGTTTTCTGTCCTTTAAATTATTTTCTCAACATATTCATGCTGGTTACTTTTAAATCTATCTATTCCTTAAAATCTAGCTAACAAACAAATCATTATAAATACTGCCATTTTAGGGAAACAAATCATAAAACCATTGAATCCTTCTACAAGGAAGTCATTAATTCAGATAACTGAATTCGATCAAGTTTTGGAGTGGTCATATCTTTTCTGAACCTTAGAACAGATCTAGGGCCTTTTTTAAGTTGTAGCTAATATGTATTGGAATTTTTTAAAGCTAACATATACAAAGACCAACATAGGTTTCTTTTGAATACACATGGTATTAAGCTATCCACCGACACGGCCTGTTGCCTGCCTGCCTGACACATGGTAATAACACATTTCCCTGCCCAAGTGAAATGAGACAGGGCCAAGTGAACTGCTTTGGCCAATGAAATGAGAGAAGACATGCGCTCATCACTTTCAGGGAGAAGGCCATAAGAGCCCATGCCTGATTGGCCTGTTCGCTCTCCCAGTCACCCTGTCCAGTTATCTAGCCTGGTTTCTGAGTGAATAAACCATGAATCAGAGACCCCTTAGAGGCAAAATGGACATGTGATGCCAAGGGTTAGAAACAATAAATCTTTGCTGTCTTAAACCACCGAGATTTTGGCATAATCCAGCATAATCCAGCCTATCCTGACAGACCAGATTCAAAATCTGGCTCTGACACTTATTATCCTTGACTATACAGGTAAGTTCTTAAAACTCTCTGAGCCTCAGTTTCCTCCACCATAAAAATGAGGATAATAATACCTTTCTTAAATGAGAAGCTACGTGCAAAATACCTTTTACATAGTAAATTTTCAATATAGATTAATAATAGCTGCTATTATTATCACTTGTTCTTATAGAAGAGAATCTGAAAATGGTCAGTGCAAGAGCAGAATAAACATTTCCACTTGCTCTTCTTTGAAAAATGTTAGGTTAAGGACTGCCACTTACATTTTCTAGTTAAACAAGCCCTGTACAGGAAATACAAATTTTATTAATAGCAGTACTGGCATTTTATGAATGCAGAAAATAATGAATATGTAGATGTTAAGTACACAGCAAGTCGATGATAGAGAGAGGGATTTATTTATTTACTCAATTTATGACATTGTGACCTTGAAACGCTTATGCAAAAAATCCATTAATTCCAATTTGTAAAGTACATGAAACTAGCAACAGGGTGGTAATATGGATAAAGGACAACACATGAAGAATTAGAATGGCTTGTAAAGCAACATTTGTCTGCCCCCTTCTCATTAAACCTGTTTTAAAAGGTGAGGTATGTCCCTGACCCTAAAAATTAAAAGTCTTCACCCCAATCAGTCTGGGTTTGTACATTGAGATATACTGCCTTCCTCCACAAGCACTAAAAGATTTAATAAACCCCAGAGTAGCCAGAGATACATTTCTTAATAGAAATTCAATTTGCAGGGTTTAGATATTATTTACTTCCTGATTGGAGAACAATTTGTGAACCTTACCCAACATGGCTGCATAACTTCTTCCTCTGGCAATGGGAGTAAAACTGATTGGATTTTTTCATGGAATAATATATGGGCTGATATAAATTCTTTGCTCTCGCATCTCAATATCACCTTGCTATTTACTTTTTGTCGAATAATCCTAGCATGCCAGGCACCAGGCAAAACATAGATTTTTATGTAAAAATGTTCATCTTTGTTTAGCAAATGATTCTGTCTGTAACAGATTCTTTCTGCTCACCACATTCACATAGAAGAAAAAAAGATAACTGAGGCTTGTCCATTTAGTCCACCTTTGTCAAAAATCTGCTGACACAAGTCCTTGCTTCTCATTTGTATGAACTCCGTGCCTCATTTTGCACTTTCAGAGCTATTAGTTCTCTTCAGTAATCACTCAGGACTTAATTATACCCTTAGAGACAGAAAAGATGCATCTACTAGCCATGACCACGTGCCTGCCTGTCAGTTACACAGGCCAGTTGGAGGCCTTGGCTCTTCGGACCTGGCTGTGTTTCATGCAGCACTGTCGAGACAAGATAGTCCATGTGGGCACTGCAACACAGGACTTCCGGAGCCTAAAGGAAAATAAATCCTATTATGTTCTCTCTGAATGTATTAGTTCAGGTCATAAATACTTGGACACAGCCTCTCTTTCCCATGAGGGAGTCGCTGCTGGAAATGGGAAGCATGAACACATGTGGCTCTGCAGTGCCATTCCCAGTAAGCTGTGCCCCCTGAATGACCTCTCTGACCAACTGTTAATCATTCAGCTACACTTAAATTGAGAGGGAAAATAGCAATAATAAAACTAAAACACTCAACTTTCATAGCACATTATAGGATAATTTCATGCAGGAACCAGGAGCCCGATAACATGGAGAGGGTATTTCAAAGTTGAAAACTGCCTTTGATTCTCTCTGGGGAAAGGACAGAGGACACAGTAAAGGAGACACCTAATTGAAACTGCCCAGAAGCCTCCAAGGGCTTCAGGCTGAAAGTCACCAAGCGCGATGTGGAAAATGGCTGGGTAGCCTGCATTTCCTTTGGACCACAAACCCTGAATCTGGTTGTAATCATGGTCGTTACTGATCAGAACCGGACTTCAGTTGATGGCATATGAAGTGGTACAAGGACATGGGCACCTGTGTGCAAATGTACACAGTTCATAGACTTTACTCTCAAATTCCCAAACTGTGCTCATCAAAACAGTATAGGAGCTGACCCAAAGAGGAATATTCATCCAAAACAGTCAGGTACAAGAGAGGCCAAGGAAACTGCAGCCAGAGGAAGGAATTCTAACATTACAGATGTTTGACTGTTGTAAGTACAGAAAAGCAAAGAAAATGAGAAACAGAAGCATGAAGCTGAGGTTGGAAAGTTTTCTCTCCTGAAGGCCTTGCCCACAACGGGAGCTATTCAGAAAGCACAAAATGCCACAAAGGCACCTCTGAGAAGATAATCAACAAGAAGGGTTCACCCCCACTGCTAAAGATCAGGAAGCTGCAGACATCCCGGTTCCAGCCTAGAACATCACAGACCAGAGGGTCCTGCCTTAGAAGCCTTAGGGAAGAAATAATGAGTTTATTTTGAAAACATACACCCCAAATAAAGAGGTGCCTCCTCCTGCTTTAGGACCAGCATCGTTAGAGACCTATTTTTAAAACAATCAAACAGAAGCCTAACTCTGAAGATTTTCATGAAGGGGAGCTGGTTGGGGAGCCACAGAGGTATAAATTACAATATACAACACACAGTAACACTCTAAAAATCCTCCTGGCTCATCTCTGTCCCCTAAGTCCTACTTCTTGGAACAGCTGCCCCTGTTCTAATTCTCTCTCTTAAAATATTCCAGCATCAGTAAGCTCTACTTCTCACTAACCTGTCCGCATCTTTCCTTTATTACTCAGATAGTTTCAGGCTCTTTCTTACATTCAGTCCACCAATCTTCTGCAGCTCCTTCAGGTTTTATCTCCAAACATTTCCCCAACTAGATCCAGTAGTTCTACAAGGAAGAATCTTGCTTCTTGACAAGACAGAAGAAGGAAAAGTTTTACATAAATCGCATTTTGAATATTCATTTTTCGGTGTAGAGATACACAGAGACTCTCACACACCACAGTTATAGGCTATATGCAGAAGCTAAAGTCACTAAAATATTTACTAATGAACTGACTCTGTTTATCCCACACTTCTCACAACTTCATCTACCACTCTCGCCCTCTCTGAGGTCAGGATTTGGGGTATCCGGCTGTATTCGTTTCTTATTACTACACTAAGTCCCTTAAAACAACACACATATATTCTTTTACAGATCTGGAGGTCAGAAGTCTGAAATGAGTCTTGAGGGGCTAATAACAAAGTGTTAGCAGGGCTTCTTCCTTCTGGAGGTTCCCGGGGAGAATCCGTTCCTTGCCTCTTCTAACTTCTAAAAGGAGGCAGGCTTTCCTTGGCTGGTGGCTGCATCGTGCCAATCTCTTTTTTTTTTTTTTAACATCTTTATTGGAGTATAATTGCTTTACTACTGGGCATATACCCTGAGAAAACCATAATTCACAAAGTCATGTACCACAATGTTCACTGCAGCTCTATTTACAATAGCCAGGACATGGAAGCAACCTAAGTGTCCATCGACAGATGAATGGATAAAGAAGATGTGGCACATATATACAATGGAATATTCCTCAGCCATAAAAAGAAACGAAATTGAGTTATTTGTAGTGAGGTGGATGGACCTAGAGTCTGTCATACAGAGTGAAGTAAGTCAGAAAGAGAAAGACAAATACCGTATGCTAACACATATATATGGAATCTAAAAAAATATGGTTCTGATGAACCTAGGGCCAGGACAAGAATAAAGACGCAGACGTAGAGAATGAACTTGAGGACACGTGGGGTGGAGGGGAAGGGGAAGCTCTTGCTTCCATCATAGCAGTTACTACTCCCACTGATCTCCTGCCTTTCTCTCATAATGACCTTTGTGACTGCATCAGACCCACCCCAATAATCCAGGATAAGATCCTATCTCAAGAGCCTTAACTTAATCATATCTGCAAAGTCCCTTTTGCCATATAAGGTGACATTCACAAGTTCTGTGGGTTAGGATGCAGACGCCCTTGGTGGGAGGAGTGGGGAAGGGGGCTATCCACACTATCAGATGTCACAAACTGTATAAAAAACTCAGTACAAATTCAATGCAAGACAAAGTAAATTGCCAGACTCGCAAAAGATGAATGAATTCATTAAGGCAACAAAAGTTATGATTGAGAACTGCTGGAATTATGAGCAAAGCTATTGACAAATCATAATTCAGCAGAGATAGAACCCTTTACAATTGAAAAATATAGAAAATCAGCAGGGATAATAACAGCTGGGTACAGCAAAGAAAAAATTATTTAAATACCACCTGATTAAGAGAGAATCTTTGGAAAACTGATAAAGCTGTCAAATTTTTTTGCTCATGATGCAAAAATGTGAAATAAATTATATCATATATATGATCATACAGTTGTCTTAGAAGAAAATTTTTTTTTACCAAAAATGAATCAATCTTGATGAATTCCTTGTTCAAGTTTATAGTTGTAATTATTGTTAATGTTATTCCAATAAGGAAACTTATTTTCATAAGTTTTAGTTTCAGTTTTCAAGACAAGTAACTAGTTTAAACTTTTTTCACTATGTACAGAATGTACATTCCAGGAACAGGGGAGGAAATAGCAAAGTCATGGAGGAGGGACTTCCCTGGTGGCACAGTGGTTGAGAATCTGCCTGCCAATGCGCGGGACACGGGTTTGATCCCTGGTCCGGGAAGATCCCACACACTGCAGAGCAACTAAGCCCGTGTGCCACAACTACTAAGCCTGTGCTCTAGAGACCGCAAGCCACAACTGCTGAGCCTGCGCGTCAAAACTACTGAAGCCCACGCGCTCTAGGGCCCAAGTGCCTCAACTACTGATGCTCGCATGCCTAGAGCCTGTGCTCTGCAACAAGATAAGCCACTGCAATGAGAAGCCCGTGCGCTACAATGAAGAGTAGCCCCCGCTCGCCGCAACCAGGGAAAGCCCACGCGCAGCAACAAAGACCCAACACAACCAAAAATAAATAAAAATAAATATTTTTAAAAAATTTACAAAATAAAAAAAAAAGTCATGGAGGAACTGAAGTCTTCCCCACCCTAAAGCTATTTTTACTATACTGTGTTTCTGAGCATGGCTGTATGCCATGACAGGTGTACTCCAGGACCTGCCTCTCCCTGTCATAAGGGGATAGATGAGACTGACTAGATGTGTAAAGAGTGAACTGTGATAGAAAGATCAACAGTATAAGGGAGAAAATCTGGTCCTAGGCTCTTTTCAAGACTTATCATTTAATAAAGATGTTAAAAAAAATTTAAAAATAAATAAATAAATAAATAAAGACTTATCATCTTTGTGACTTTGAGGAATGAGGATGTTTGGAACCTCTCAGAAGATCTCTGCTTCCTCTATAAAATGAGAATATTATTCATACTTATCTTCCTACATTTGTTAACTTCAAGAAAATTCACCTTAGGACTTCCCTGGTGGCACAGTGGTTGAGAATCCACCTGCCAATGCAGGGGACATGGGTTCAATCCCTGGTCCAGGAAGATCCCACATGCCGTGGAGCAACTAAGCCCATGTGCCACAACTACGGAGCCTGCACTCTAGAGCCCACAAGCCACAACTACTGAGCCCGTGTGCCACAACTACTGAAGCCCACATGCCTAGAGCCCATGCTCTGCAACAAAAGAAGCCACCACAATGAGAAGCCCGCACACGGCAACAAAGAGCAGCCCCTGCTCGCCACAACTAGAGAAAAGCCCGTGCGCAGCAACAAAGACCCAATGCAGCCAAAAATAAATAAATAAATTTATCTTAAAAAAAAGAAAACTCACCTTAAAATTCAGATGAATAGCTTGTAAGACTCAGTATTAAATTAAAGATGCCATTTAATGCTACCCCAGTAAAGACACCAACAGGAATATTTGGAATGAAACAAGCTAATCCTAAAGTAAATAAAAAATAAACTCACAAAATAGTCAAAAATATTCTGAGAAAGGACAGTAATGAGAAGGTAAGCCCAACCAGAGAGAAAAAGATACTATAAAGCTATAATAATTAAAGCAGTATGGTATTACGCCTGAAAGCACAGAACAATAGAGCAGAACAGAAAGTTCTGAAATGGACTCAAATACATACAGGCATTTAAGATATGATAAAAGTGTCCTTCTAAATCAGTAGGCAAAAGATGAATTGTCCAATAAATGTTGTCAGAACATCTGAGTAGCCACCTGGGGAGAAATATATTTCTACTTTTTACCTTTCACAAAAATAAATTAAGGATGGATAGAAGATTTCAACATACAAAATGAAACCATTATAATTGCTAAAAGGAAACATGGGAGAAATTTTTACTATGAAGAACTGACTACATATAATCTTTCATTGTTCATCAAACACTGAATTCAGTGAAGTCTGAAGTTCAATGGGAGAAAGCATGATTCAGTACGAATGCCCAGCAAGTATTTGGAGTTAGAAGACCTGGGTTCAGTTTCCAGCTCCATATCTTAAAAGCTGACTGATCTGGAAAAAGGCACTTACATTTTGAACCTCGGTTTTCTCAACTATCAGGAGTGACAAATACTGTAGGGGTTTCTTATGAGTTTCCAATTGGGTAATGATAAAATTGAAAGTGACAGGTAAACAAAGTGACATAAACATGCTAGTTAATATCTAACTAATATCTAAGAATTTAGTGCCATATAAACAAAGTAACATAAACAAGCTAGTTAATATGAAATTAATTTTTAAAAATTAAGAAACTCAGGCTTCCCTGGTGGCGTAGTGGTTGAGAGTCCAACTGCTGATGCAGGGGACACGGGTTCGTGCCCCGGTCCGGGAAGATCCCACGTGCCGTGGAGCGGCTGGGCCCTGAGCCATGGCCGCTGAGCCTGCATGTCCGGAGCTTGTGTTCCGCAACAGGAGAGGCCACAACAGTGAGAGGCCCACGTACCGCAAAAAAAAAAAAAAAAAATTAAGAAACTCAGTGGCCTAAGTAGAAGACAATAATGTGGAAAGTCTTGATGAAGATCACACAACAATGAGGATTAAACAGAAAAACCCTCTACGGCTGCAGGCAAAGATGTTCAGTGTGCCCAAGTAGAGGGCACTGTTCACATAATTGTCCAAAGGGTGGCACTGTGTGTGTGTCTGTGTGTGTGTGTGTCTGTGTGTGTGTGTGTCTGCCTGTGTCTATGTTTATGTGTGTATTGAGAGCAGGGGACACATATATTTTTTCCTTTCAGCTTGAACCCCACTCAAGAAGTTTTTCTTCCTCTTGGAGAAATTCAATGAATTCAACCCCTCCCTCTGCCCTGGCAGATGCTGAACACAAAGGGATACAGCCCAGAGGCAGCTGGCCACACAGCCCAGAGCTCAGTGAAAGGCAGGAAACTCTGACAAGCCATCTGCAGGTGGGCCAGAAGCATTTCATGAAGTAAATTTGAGAATCATAATTCCATATAATTGTTAAAGATATATTGTTTAAAATCTATATTTGACTAACCTCAAATAAAAACTGAAAAAAAAAATCTACAAATAGTACTAAGGACCCTCATCTAAGGAAAGGATAATACACATGCAGCAAGAATGAAGAGAATGATGAGCAGAACACAGAAAAGTCCAAAAAATGTGGAATCGGAGGAATCTGGATGTGAGCATTTTAATTCATGTCTGCAAATTCTTTGACACTCCTGTCATCACAAGGCAGGTTTCTATGTTCCCTGCCCTTGAATCTGGGTTGACCTTAGTGATGGGTCCACCAATAGTGTATGATGAGAGTGACACTACGTGACTTTCACAGTTGTGGGACCTATGAAGTCATAGAGGGCCACATGCTTAGAAGGGCCCCTCACTTGGTTTAATGCTCTGCTACTGCAATCTTGACATTCTTGTAATTTTTGAACAAGGCACCACCTTTTCATTTTGCACAAGGCCCCACAAATTATAGAGACAGTCCTGCCTCTGACCCTGGGTCATAAAGGCACTTGTACTTGGTCTTCTCGAACATGCACGCCAGAGCCCTAAGCCACCACGTGAGCATCATAAATTACCCTGAGGCCGCCATGCTGTGAGGAAGCCAAACTATCCCAGCCAGGGGGACCACAAGTGCTGAGGCTACAGGAAGAGAGAGGTGCCCTGCCAGCACCCAGCTACTCTAGGCTCCTCAGTTCCAGCTCCAGCTCCAGCCACTGTCTGATGTGATCACACGAGAGACCCAGAGCCACGAGTGCCCAGCTGAGCCCTCCCCGTATCCCTGATCAGAAACTGTCACAGATGATAAAATGGCTGCGATGTTCTGAGTCTTTACATTTAGGCACACTGGAACATTCTAGACTAGATTTACTTCCTTAAACCATACCTTCTTAATCTTTTTTTATGCAACAAAGAGGAGAGGAGCAGGTAAGAAAGAGTAGAGACACCATCTCTAGACCTCTTCTCTAGCTATTAGCCATTAAACATGAAAGGGAGGTAGTTTAGGGGAGCAACAGGGCCTGGGACGCAGGAAACAAGGCACATCCTGACCAGTCACTGCCTGGTTGGAGCCCTGACCTGGAGCCTGGTGAGCCAGGGGTGCACAACTCCATGAGCCTAATTGAATGAGGTAATGAGAGTGAAAAGTGACCGTATCCTATTAACCTAACTAATCTCTATCAGGTTTGTGTGTCTCATGGGATCAACCATCACACTGCTGAATCCTTCTGCAACTCCAACCTCTGGCGGGGTTTGCAGGGCTCAGGGATAATGGCGACCATTCCCCAAGGATGCAGCGTGAGCCTGACTCTCCACCTGAACCAGCTCTAATTCCGCGAACAACTCCACGGAGAGCGTTTTACTGTCCCCATTCGAGGATTTAGGAAACGGAGCTTAGAGTCAAGAAGTAACTTTATAAAGCTGACGTCTATCGAGTGCTGATTACATGCAGGCTCTCTCTACTCCCACTCCATATGCAGTATCCTACTGACTGCTCACAGCTGCGCTCTAAGGTAGGGAATAGCATCATCCCCGTCCGCAACAGATGATACCTAGTTTCACAAAGGTTAGGGAACTTGCCCAGGGTCCCAGAGTAGCCTTGAGAAAGCAGGGTTTGGCTGTTTTGATATCCTGCTCAGAGCCCCTCTGCCATGGTAACTGGCCCCAGGGGACATGTCCCTCACTCCCAAGGTCCTGTAATGAGATTATTGCAATGCACAATCTTTACAGGTTGGGAGACACATGAGGCTTATTTTATAACAGATATCATCATGGAACTTCAGTGAGTTCATCTTGTGCCCCACAAAGTCTCCCGTCAATGGAATGTACCATTCAGATTACATATAGCAAATAGTATAGCAGACGATTTGGCAGTGGACAGCGCTCTGGAAACACGGGCTCACCTTGCCTGTACTTGCATAAAATGTCTTTCTGTGTCTATACACAACTGTTGTTCGGCTCCACTTCTCTCAGACCAGCAAGGCAGTGCTGCTTAAAACAAGCAACCAGCTGCACCACTCAGGCCAGGACCTGTCACCATTATGCGGGTGACGTGACGCCACACAGAACCTCAGCTTTTCCTGTCCTTTTGGCTTTATATTCACAAGCGTCTGATAGCTTCAGAGCCAATTTTGCTGGCAGTTCCTAAGGTGAGCAACATCGCCCCCGTCAGACACCCCTTTTCCATCTCCTAGATGGGATCTTACACCATCTGTTCCCAATCATTGCTTCTTGCTTATTGTGTAAATTGCATTTATCACTCTAAAAGGACCTGAGACATCTTGACTGTTTTCTTCTGTGTGGAACTTGAAATGCATCGATTTCTGCTGCTATAGCCCTATAGCCACATGTTTACTACCTGTCAGTTCTAGTTTACTCAGAAGTTGCCTCTACAGAACTGAACAGTCTAAAACCGGCTCACAAAATAAGAGAATCGAAAGCCATATTTCATCCACATGTGGACACTTGCATCCACCCTCCCACTTCTACCCCACAAGATTCTACCAGAAAGGTCCCCAGTATCCATCCTTCGGTGGCCAGCAGAAAAGCCCTCTAAAAGCTTCCATTGCTAGAAGAGAACAAAGTTGTCACTTCTTGTGATCAAATTCAGCACCTCCTGTTATTCCTGCCACCATCATGAATGTATGTGACACAGAAAAGCCATGTGAGCCTGAGTCCCAGGACTCCCATAAAGCCAGGGATAAAATGATCTCCAGGCAGGTCCTGGGGAGCCATCTCAGAGAAGTAAAGGCAAGTCTAGAGGGCAGAGGGTGGGCTTTGGAGACACACAGATGTGGTGGTGGAAAAGTCATTTAACTTTTCTTGAGGGGTAGTTTTCTTCTCCATAAATGGTGAAGATAATACCTCACTTGCAGGGTTCATGTAAAAATTAGAAATAATGTCTGAAAAAACTTATTTTCATGCCTAACAGAATGACCTCAGTAAACAGTAGCTATTATTGTTAGGAAAAGAAACTAACATAATAGCTTTCTTTAAAATAGTTTGTTGTTTTTTTTTTTTAACAAAGTTACACATGTGCATATTTTAAATGGTCAAATGGGTAAATCAGCCTTCTTATAAAAAAAACTACCCCTTACATTAGACCTACTTTCTCCTCCACATGTAATGCCAAATTGGTTTGATCCATTGATACTCTCACGAGTCCATGGGCTCTTTGAATCTGGAAATTCTTGTCCTTCAATACTGGAATGTTTTAAAAATTATTTTTTGGTCTACCTTCTGGCTTATTTCCTCAACTTTATCTTCCCACCCTTCCACTGAATTTTCATTTCTTTTCTCATAGTTTAAATTTTTAGTATCACTTATTGTTTTCTGAACGTTACTTTTTATAGCCACTATTTTTTGTCCACGGCTGCAGTATCTTCTTCCATCCCTGACTATAGTAATTTCTTCTGGTTCTATTTTCTTCTTCTATTGCTTTCCTAGTGCTTATTCCCTCCAAGATGCTTTTTTAGGTTGTTTCTATCTCTGTCTGCCTTACTGGACGCTTTCCTAAAAGGTATGAACATCTCTGGTTGTCTGCCTCTATTTAGAAGTGTTGTACTAACAAGTTTATTGAAGCTCTGTATGCTTGGAGGAGGTCTGGTTACTTTGTTCTTCTGTGTAGTCATCTGCCAGAGGCCCATTCACTGAATGTCAGCAGATGAAGGCCTTTCTCTTGGGCTGGTCAGATTTTTTTGGATAGGACTCTTCCAAGTCTCCTGCAGGTAAAGCCTGACTCTCTATTCTGGGAACCAGGAGGAGAAGAAGTGAAGGGGGAATTGGAGCCACACTATCAGTATGTAAACATTCACTTAATCTCCCTACTTTTAATACAGTCCTGGATAAATAAACCTCCAGTCTTCTGCCAGGGTAGGCAAGAAACAGTCACCCGGTTGTGCAGAGTTGGAGAGAAGGTCCAAAGATCTGTTTCTATGTTAATTAGGAAGATACTTTATTTTTCTCTCAGAAAATAGTTCAGAAGTAGACAGATGGTCCTGGATGGGTAGGCTGTGCTTCATGAGGAGAAAAAAAAAAAAATCCAGGTGCATTCTATCTGTTGCTCCACCTTCTCCTTAGGAGGTCCTCTTCATTTGTATGCGCATGGTCAAGGTTAACGCATCATGATATCTACATCCCAGCCCACAGAAAGAGAGGAGAGAGAAACTGAAGGGCAATTAACTTCTTTTCTAAAAGCCTGACCCATCACATCCCGTGAGCTAAAACTGATTCATGCAGCCATCTCTCCCTGCAAAAAAAAGCCCGAGAAATGTCATTGCTAACTGGGTAGCACGTGCTCAGCTAAAACTTGGTGATGAAGGGGTTCTGTTCCAAAAGGAAGCAAGGGAGATTGGATCTGAGGACAGCAGCTTTCTCTGCCACCGCTTACTAGATAGATTTTCAATCAGTCTCCCTGTCCTTGGCCCACCTCCACCTCTCCTTCTAGAACCTGTAACACCACTTGGGGGCCTTATTGGGGTTTTGCAGTGCTAATCAGAATGCTTTTTTAACTTTCCCAACTCTGGGCCAGGGTTCAGACTTCCCAAATCTGCTTTAGCATTAGCAATGGATCCATCTGCTCTCCAGCGTCCGGAATTTCATGGCTGTTGTCTTCTCCTGATGTCCTTTCCCTTGAAGATGTATTCCTTGTTAAATAAAACCTTTTACTCTTATTATAGTGGAATTGGGGGAGGGAGCGATGGTTAAAAATGTGTGCTCAGGGACTTCGCACGGTCCAGTGGTTAAGACTCCACACTTCCAATGCAGGGGGCATGGGTTCGACCCCTGGTTGGGGAACAAAGATCTCACATGCCACGTCACGCAGCCAAAAAAACCCAAAACAAAACCACAATGTGTGCTCAATCAGCCAATTTTAAATAATTCTGATTTCACCAATTCTGATTTTTAATCAGGATGAAAGATGACAGACATCTACTTTTGGTCCATTCACTGGTCATATTTCATATACTCATTAATTAATTCCACAAGTATCTATTAACTGTCTGCCATATGGCAGTCATTGTGCTAGACACTAGAGAGACAATGGCTTTATCAACCACACAGCCCAAGGCAAAAAGAGATAATAAGTAGATTTTTAAGAGGTAAACATGAAGTAAAAATTAAGAAACATGCAATAAAGAAAACAAACATTACAGTGGGATAAAAAATAAAGAAGTAAGAGAAGGCCTCTGAAGTGATCACATTTGAGATGAGATTTGCAAAAGACCTAGAAGCCACCAAAGCAAGGAACAGGCACTAAATGTGTTTTGTTTTAGGAACTAAAAAGATGCTACTATGTTTTTATGGCTGCTTATCTTTACAACGTCTTACCTGGTGACTTCTAAATAGTCCCATAAAATTTTTCTTGCTTTTTTTTCTCAGCTTACAGTTGGTGGTGGTATAATAAATAGAACATTATCCTTTGACTCAAAAGACAGGGGTTCAAATTCCAGCTCTGCCGTTTTCCAGCTGTGTGGCTCAGCCAAGTTACTCAACTTCGTTGAACTTAACGTCCTCAGTGGACAAGTGAAATATTATAAGAAGCTTATTTCTAGTGAGAATCAAATTAGATAATTCATGTGGAAGTGCCTGGCATTTAGTAGGAACTCAGAAATTGTTTGTTGAAACAAAATCTGAACATGGAACAGGTTCTCTGCTAACATTAAACTTGGATTCTCCCCAACACTGGCAGAAGACTCATGAATTAGTTTTCCACTCAGATAATAAGGAACATAAATAAATACCATCAGTGCATGTTACAAACAAGTATACTAGGTAATGAAATCGGAATGACTGGGTCGGGTCCCTGGCTTCCCCCACTTAGAACTGCATCTGCTGGTGACATCCAGATCCAGTTTGTGTGAGGCAGCGGTTATGCACCCTGACATCTGTTTCAAGGGTAGGGACGTAACATGCCTTAACATTCTCCCCTTCCATAGCCTGTTACAGAACTACAGCTGATGGACTTACCTAATGTGTTTCTAGTAATTCTGTTTTTTCAGCACATATGAAGCCTTGGAAGGCGTAAGCTCCATAAGTTTGGATTTGGAGTACTCTTGTTAATTTTTCCATCACTTAATGTCTTGAATATCGTGAAGGGTTCCTAGTGGTATTATTTAGACTTAACTCAACAAACTTTATCCTTTGCTTCCTCGACACACAATACTGTGTTGATATGGTGGGAGGAATACAAAGATGATCTGAATATTTGTGGTCTAGAATATAATAAAATGCAGATAAGTCTAAGGTCTGTTTTCAGTGATTCACAGGGCACTTTATGAGCTTACAACATCACAGAGTCATTCATCATTATGGACATCAGTTACTATTCTATATGATCACGTTTATAAGGAAAGGCTGAATAAGGTCTATAAGATACAAAATAGTGGCAAAAGAGTGAGCTGCTTTCTTCATGCTCCCACAGAGAGCACTCAGCTCTGCATGGAACTTGGAGATTTGTAGTAACTCAAATGCGGAGAGAATTGCCCTCCAGATTCTGATGTGAATTCAGATTCAGATTTTTGCATCCTCAGTACCTAAAATCAGGTGAGGCATGTAGTGCACACTCAGTAAATGTGGAGTGTTGGCTGGACGGATGGATATTTTAGGCTTTCTCTCTATTTGTTGCCCTAGAAACTACACAATGGTAAATGTTGATATTAGAGACACTCTACTAGCACACTGAAGCTTGGCATTAGCATCGCATCTAGTGATGCTACCATTTTGACAGCAGCATATATGACTGTGAGTAAAGGGTTAACGTCAGGCCTGGCTGAGGCAGGCCTGCCTGAGAATGACCTGGTCTCCCAAGGCCCTGTTTCCTAGGAAACAGTGGAGTTAAGATAAATAGGGAACAGTTGTGTCTCCCTCTGTATTGTGTGAAACAAAAACCTGGGGTGGGAATCTGCAAGCTGGCATGCAGACCTCAGGCTTGATGAAAACCATATACCAGACTGAGGGGGGAAGGGGGCTGTGGCCTCTTTGTGACAAGATGACCCCACACACCTTGGCCCTGCACGTGGGTGTGGTGGCAAAAAAAAAAGCGGCTACTAGGGGAGCTGCTGCGCCTCCCCATGAGCTGATGATGCCGCATCTCCTTGCTATGTCTCCTGCTGTCTTCCCCTCCAGAAAGCTCAGTAAGAGTAGTATCAGATTAAAGCCTGTCTGTGTCTCCCGAGTTTGATTTGCCAACTCGGACTCATAACGGCAGCTGATGAGCTGTCACAGTCAGTAACCTTCATACCTGTTCCAAATGTCACTCTCAGCACAGAGAAGAGGCAGTTTAAAAGGAAGAACAAAAGAGAAGCAAAATCTTCTATACTACGCCCACAAGGATGGAAAATAAAATGTGTATATATTTGGGGTTGCCGTGAACCCCAGGCAAAACCCAGACCAGCTCCCAAGAGGTCAGCACACTTGATGATCGTGTCCCAGCAAGATCAGAAGGGAGGGGATTAAAATGAATACAAGTGGCAATGTCTGGAGTAGGCACTGCACAATTTAAACTGCATCACCAAAGAAAGGCCATCTGGGAAAGGAAGCGCAAAAGAGAAAAAGCAGGATGAGGGTAATTTGATGACTAGGAAAAGGTCAAAGGGGCATATTCGCTAAAGGTCCCTCTGGATCAGTGAAACAAGATGGAATAAAAGCATATGCATGTTCATTGAAATTAAAAACCCTTTTAGGTTGTCCTCTCTGCTAAATTCTTATGGCTTGAAAATGATTTTAAATTCCTGAAAGCAACTCCTTCCCCTCTGAGTGAATGTGTGGCCACTTTAAGATGCTTTGCCTGGGAGTTTCATATGTGCCTTCAGCCAGGAAAAGTTTTAACGGGCTCTACTATTCCCTTCAGACATATGGATTTTTTTCAAGCACCAAACAAACAGAGTCCACAAGCTAACAAATGCCTAAAAGTGCCACATGGGTGACATCGGACAGAGTACCACCCAAAGCACCAGGCTAAGAGCCCTTAGGACTCACGTCCACTAGGCTGACCATCTTCACTATCCTTCATTATCATTCTTTTTTTTATTGCATTGAGAGCCCAACATGAGCAAATCAAAGTGGCCCTACCATGTCTTTTACTTCATTTATTCCATGTGTTTATTTCCAAAGAGAAGAGCACTACAGGTCATTGCTCTCCGTATATTTTAAAACATCTAAACAACTTTCAGTAGGTCAAGTCTAAAAAATATTGATAGTGTTAGTTACATCAACATAATACTAAAGTAGATGTCTGTGAAATCATGCATTTCCTCCAATAAAATCCTAAATGCAATATATTTAGTCTACATATACTAATATTATTTTAAGTAAAATTGCTTATATTGCTGTAGTCCTTTATATGTCTAAACATTTTACATAACTCATCTCATTTGATATTCTCAATAACCTGTGATATAGTAAGGCCAATATTATTATTACTATTCAGCTCTCTTGGAAAGAGAAAGTGGTTTAAAAATATCCATAAGAACACAGCGTTTTTAAATGACCTTAAACTACAGCCCAGTTAGTCTGACTTCTAGCAAAATACTCTATTACAGAACTTAATAAAAATTAATGCAAATTTTTTCAGTTCATTTCTTCAAGATTTCAGTCAGTTAAAACAATAAAAGTTGTTAAACATATCTCCTTCCCTCAGTAATAAGGTAACTAATTCGTCTGTAAGTAATTATGTAAAAATTCAAGCTTTTGAAAAACATGTAGCCATTTTTGTGAAGCTGCTGGGTAAGGAACTTACCCTATTTCTTTTTTTATTTTTCAGGAGGGATTTGTTAGACAAATACCAAGTTTAAAAATTCATATAGCTCAAGCACAAGTTCAAAAAATTTAATCCCAGCAATACGAATACTCTAACTTCCTTGGAAGAAAAATTTTTTAAAAACCAAAATTTGGACCCACTTCCTTTACTACTCATTCTAACAGTTCACCAAGCTCCAAATTTTGTTTCAGAACAATTCTAGTGGGCAGTCCAACCCATTGGGGTAATCTGGAGATTTGATTTAAATTCTTCTGGAAGATTCACACTTTTATAGTTGGGAAAGGAAATTGATGACTTCTATAAAGTATAGAAAAAAAAGTATTTATAATGGGATTTCGGGGCAGGAGCTTTGCAATTAAAAATACGATTTAAACATTTTACTTAAATCCAACCAAACTGGAGTGTCAGCAAAACTCTATTCGTTAATTTTGACATGATTTACTGAGTATAATCCCCTTAAGTCAGAAGCTGACCTCCACAGCATTCAAGCTTCCTGTGGGATCAAAAGGAATAATAAGAAACATGTTACTACTGTAAATAAGCAAGTCTGGTGTTGTGTGCAGGTTTGTTCCTATGTTGTCAAATAGACAAGCATGCAGCAAATACTCAGCAATAACCAAATAAATGTCCGGAGACCTTTTCCCAACCAACCAAGCCGACAACTCAGCAACTTCAAACAGATTGTTTTCCTTTCAGAGCCAATTCACTTGCAGTGTAGGCTGATAAAGCAGTATTAAAATCCTGCTTTAAATCACGATTCTGTCACTGGGCTCCATTAATCTCCCCCCTGTTATCAAGTGTCTCCATGGCAGGAAATTATATTTCTAAATTGAATTTTGTTCTGTTTCGATGTAGTAAGAAATATTTTCCAGACTACTAATAGGATGCATAAAGATTGTGACTCTGACAATGCCGTTAAATAAATAAAAGCTATAAATTAAAACCACCTTCACTCACTATCCAGCAGAATAGCATAGAAAGCATTGATTACCTGGAAAGAGTAATCAAATAAAAGATTTTAAATGAAAAGTGAGGTAGCAGATGGTTAACTTTTTAATTTACCTTTTTATAGCAATTGCCCATAAAGGTAAAAAGGAAAAAAAAAATCAATCCAATGAGTCTCTCGGTGCTAATAAAACACATATTGATTCTTAGTGCATATGCTTACTCTACAAGATGCTAGAACTTGGTTCTACCACCCGTAATGGAAGCAGATACTGTTTACGAGCACTTCAGTGGAGACAAATTTACAGTAAAGGAATATCTTTGGACTAGATTTATTATCAAAGAATAAAAACTTATAACCACAAGAACAAAGAGATTTCATTTTACGGGCAGGGATCCACTCATAGTAGGCCAGGACAATTCAGCCAAATGGCAGTTCAGTAACTGGAAAAGGTCTTCAAAATGACAGTCTCCTTTTTTGTTGGTGAGCAATATAGTGATTTCAACAAAGTTTAGATTTTTTTCATCGATACAAATTGCTTTGTACTACCTCCTTTAACACAGGTCTAGGTATTCCTTGACAGTAGCAATGTGGGGAAAGTCTCTTCAACCTGCTATTGAAAGGATGCTCCCAAGGTGGACCATTTAAAACTCCCCATATTTAAAGGTACATTGCATGAAAGAAGCTTTTCATTAGGCATCAACGTAAGGAACTTGTGGAACACGTAATGAATGCTACCTATCCTAAGATGCTTGAAAGATAAGTAGGATTTAACAAATGTACAAAAGAAAGGGGTAAAAGTTTTCCAGACAGAGGAGAGATGAATGGTTACCAGCACCTCTTTCCTACTCTAACCTATAGATTTGGCCTGAATAGATAAGATATTCAGATCAAATCACATCTACCCTCTTTAAGTTCAAATTCAGAATATTTCAAACAGAATTATCGTGGTAGACTGAAACCATTGTTACACATACTATCTTCATCAATTTAAGTATTCTGAAGCTCCATTAGATTAACTACATAAAGGTTATTTATAATGGGTAAAGAAATAATAATCTGAAATCACGGATCTTAAGGTTTGCAAAAGTAAAACTAAGAATCTGATGAAAATTATAAAGAATACCTTCAAAATAAGAAATAAATATTAACCAGAACTGGAAAGCACACTGAAATGGAATAAATTACATTCAGAAGAGGAAGAAATACAACATGTTCTTTTTTATAAATAAAAGCAGGTGGTAAAACGGAAGTCAGCATTTGAAAAACATACATCCTCCTCCTTTATGCTTTGAGCGGATCTTACCTATGCGCGTGAAAAAGAAAGAAACTGCAGCATCACAAAGTAGAGATAAGTCACATTCCCTAAGAACAACCAAC
The DNA here is from genome assembly GCF_003676395.1 of Aethalodelphis obliquidens. NCBI lineage: Eukaryota > Metazoa > Chordata > Mammalia > Artiodactyla > Delphinidae > Aethalodelphis > Aethalodelphis obliquidens. Next base: position 53,416,618 of record NW_020837947.1, on the reverse strand, counting down.
TGGTAATGGTAGGTTTGAAACCCTGTCAAGCTTATCTATTATTATTATTATTATTATTGTCATTTAACATAATTTTGACTAGTGAGCAGAAAATAATATGTTCCTGGGAGTGATGGCAGCAAAAGAGAACAACGATCATTATTTTTCTATACGCTGCAATTTGACAATATATTTTGCATAAACACCACCATCAGGTGTCTAGCCTCTGGACTCACTTTTTATCAGAAAGGCCAGCCAACTCATCCAGTGTGATGTACATTTCAAACATTAATACCATGCTCCATTTAATGCCAAAAGTTTTGGTGGGGTTCCACATGGAATTAAAATCCTGAAAGTTAGCTTAGGACATTCTCAATTTTAATCTAAATCCAGCTGCCAGAGAGTTGCTTCACACATGAAATGTACTCGCTAGTGGCTAATTTTCCGAAGCGTCTCATAGTCACCTTACTGGCTCATAAAATGTATACTTCAATTGCTTGTTCATTAAGGGGGAAAAAAATCTATATTGCCTAAATGGGGTACAAAACAGAAGTCACACACAAGGGAGGAAAAGCACTGCAGTCTTTCAGCAAGAGAGTCTTACACCACATTTTTAAAAAATTTTCCAGCACCAGGCATTCTCCCTGGCTAACTGTTCAAGATTTCCATTTTTACCATTAAATAGTTCCATTTTAAAAAGACTGCCTTACTTGGCAAAACATATTTAGACACCCAGTTGCGTTGGTTCAAAGGCTTCTAGTTCTAAATATTTATAGGTAGAAAAGAGAAGGGTTAGGAGCCTACTTCACCTTACCTCTTCCTGAGATTTGTAAAAGACTGGCCACACACCAGAATGACAGGATGTGGCCAGAGGGCTTCATTCTTTTGCTATGAGACAAAGTTTCCCCAGGAAGGAAATCTCAAGTAAGAAAGGAATCAGGAAACTAAGGACCATGGCAGTCATCTGTAAAGAGCTCAAAACACTTCCGAGAGCAAAATGCTCAACCCAGCTCTTTTTCTGAACAGAGAAATCAAATCCCAAGATCAACCAAGGAGAAAAAGATCACAAGGGATATTCTATCTCTAGCTCCAAAAACAAAAAGGACCCATTCTCAATTTTTTAAATGCATCTTTAGTCACTTCCAAGTATAGCTTTAAATATATTGCTTTGAATAATGGTGCTGGACTTTCCATGGGCATGTATCCCAGGCCATTCACCTTGAATGTCAAAGTGCCCAGGATGCTTCTTTACAAGAGCCTCGCTTCCAGAACATACCAGTCCTTAAAACTTGAGCTGAGTAGGAGAATAAATGCTTGATTTTAAGGCATTTTGTCAAGTTCCAGCTGAGTAAAAGGGACAACTCCCAGGCCTAACATAAAGTGTCTTTAAAGATCCAACTTTATAAATAACTGGCTAATCAAGTGTGAAAGCTTAAAGAGGGAAGAAAGTTCACTGACATAGCTTCTTAATACCTAACTGGTTCTAAATAGCCAACATTTATACTAAAAAGCTAAAGTTGATCATTTTTTTCCTGTCTGTGTCAGTGTTAAGATATAATCTCCTAGAACTCCTTCAATTACATTCTTTAGCTACATCTATCACCAATCCACAGCACGCTGAAGACAAAGCAGGATACAAATAAACTAAAACAGCAGGGCCCCTGATCTTAACAGAGTTTTTAAAGTTTTTAATTCATTGCTGCCATTTAAAAACTTGAAGATTCCCATAAATTTCCAGATTTCCTTTTTTTTTTTTTTTAATTGGAAGATCCAGCATCACTAGGCCCTCAGTCCAGTCTAGCAATAATTGACCGGCACTGAGCGACTGCTGTGTAATCCCTGAGACAGATAATCTCCAAAATTCTGAGTGCCTAAACATGACTGTAGAAAGTTAAACTTTCCATTCAAATTGCATTAGCAAAATCGACTTCATAAGTGTGAAGCTCAGTACACTTCTTTGAACTTTAAGTGAATTCCAGAATTGTGATTATTTAAAATGACTGGGCAGTTCCTCTTACACGAAACAGGATTACCATGGCAACAACACATCATCAGTAGGGTGAAACTCACCTGTCCCACGACGGAGAAATCCCAGCTCACGTTCCCTGTTAGTGGGTGAACAATCCAATGCTTGGTAAACCGTGCTTCACAATGATAGGAAGAGCCAACGGCAAAGGACGGAAGAGCAGCATCGCTATGAATGCTTCGTCACCACAAGTCAGTTACGCAGCTCTGGTCACTTTTCTGACACCTCCTACTTAAAACTCAAAAGGTCAGGAGGATTGTGAGGCCCCACTTTCACAGTCTGTATTCATACTGAAAATCAAGATCAAGCGAGTTTTTGCCCCTCTGCCCTGATGGCCCCAGTGCCGATGTGCTTGTTGAAGGAGATGTTGGGGGATGGGAGGCCAGTCCTAGCACTCGATCATGTCGAAGGGGGTCTGAGGCATCATGTTCATCCAGGCTCATCTGCTCGTCTACTTGTTCCTCTTCCTGCTCTGCTCACCTTCTTCCAGGTCTACAGCCTGTGGCGAAAGCTGCTGAAGGTAGCTGGAGGGGCCTACATGACGCTGGTACTCATTGCTGGCTCCAGTTCCGGGGCTTCCCCACGATGGAGCACATCCGTGCCAAAGCACGAGAAGCACAGGCAGGGCCGGCCGTGGCCCCTGAAGATCCCCTGGACCCCAGCCAGGAGCCAGGGCCCGACAGTCTCCAGGCGGCTCTTCCCTGCCACAGAGATAGCAGTGGCGGCCATGGCTGGACCACGCCACAGTCATCCACTCCTGGGCGTGCTTCCTTTTCGAGTCTGGAGGAGAAAGCCCAGACCGAGAACCCCAGGCCTTCGGCACAGAGCGCCTGCCAGATGGACTACCAGCCGTGGGTGGCCATGGCTCAGGAGGTGCTGAGGCACAGCGTTAGGAGCGGCCAGGGCAGCTGCCCATGGGAGCCGGCCTCAGCCAGGAGGCGGAGCCGGCGGTGGGCCCGGAGGACAAGGTGGCGCGGGCCACGGCCACCTGACGCAGCGAGCGCTGAGCACCGGGCAGCTGCTGGGGCTACTGGGGCGGGCGCCAGTGGGCCAGCTGGCGGGCTGGCTGCCCACCTTCACGCGGCACCAGGGCGTGGGCTGCAGTGCGCCTCCTCGCGGGAGCCCCTCAGGGGCGAAAGGTGCACAGGACCAGCTGTAGGAGAGCGAAGCGGAGGCCGCGTTCCTAGGCCCCTCGGAGGCCCGCGACGCGTCGAGCACTGCCCCCAGAGGGCTGGAGGCCGAGGAGCTGCTGAGCAGCCCCCCTGCGCATCCGCTACAGCCCCCGCAGAACCAGCAGCAGCAGCAGCGAGGAGAGGGTCACTCAGCCCCGGGCTTCCCGCGCGGCTCCCGGGAGCTTTAGGACCCGCGCTCGCACGCAGACGCACTGGGCCCCCGAGCGGCTCCTCGCAGGGCGCCTGCGCATCCAGAGCTGGAAGAGGCCGAGCGGCTCGTGGAGGGGCGGGCCAGAGCTGCCTCTGCGGCGGACGGTGGACCGGTGTGTGTCGCGCTTCTCAGAACTGCTCTGCTACTTGGTCATTGTCCTCCACCACGTGGCCACCGCCTCGCCGTCTCCCTGGTGCTGCCCGCGCTGTCTGGCTGTGGGCCAGGCTGTTTCAGACTCAGTGAGTGGTCCTTTGTTCTGCTCAGTGGCCCTCAGGTGCACCCCCTTATTTCAGTATTTCAGACCCACAGAGGAGGGGTTGAGGTACTTCTGCTGTGGGCCGAGATGGGTGTGTGAAGGCCGACTGCCGTGTGTCAGCTGCTGCGGGGGCAGCGCTAGCTAGAAGTGCCCGGCGTTTTCTGTTAGAGCGCATCTCGCTGCTCCATCTATTCTGTGTGAGTAAAAGCTTTGCTCCGGGCAGCACTTGACAGTGTTGTGTTTTCCTTGGTGACTCTGATACCAAGATGCAGTGGGCAGAATGTTTGGACTTCTCTTCCCGGTGGCAGGCACTGTGATGATCTTTGCTTATCCTCCGTGTACATGGCGTTCTCCCCTGGCATTCATTCCTGGTACACAGTGCTCTGCTCAACACACTGCTCATAGATGCCTGGGTTCCTTTGGAGTGATGAAAATGGTCTAAACTCTGTCATCATGATGGTCACACAGCTCGACACATATACTAATAGATGGACATGGTAATGATGCTCTTTGTTGACAAAAATTCACTACAAATTCACTAAAATTAAAACTGTATAATCAAGGCTTTCTGTAGCCTAGGTCCGTGTGCGGATTATACTCTCAGGGGACTTAGACTCCTAAGAAAGTAGATAGGAGCCCATCAAGCGAGGCTTCTCATCTCCTTCTCTCAGGCAGCCTCCACATCAAGAAGCCTAAATATAAAAGGAAGCTGTGATAAAAGCGATGGTATGAGACTTTCCTCTTACTCATACTCGTGTCACTCTATTTTGCCCATCCACCAGAGATAGGTTGGATGTCAGCTTAATGACATCTCAGCCTCTTTTTTTTTTTCTAATCTACTGCTCATGCAGGCCGGAAATGTAATGTCAGGCATTAGGCTTAAATTTCACTTAAATGAGATATTCCACTCATTTTTTTAAAAGATGATTTAAATCTTATCATACTGCTATTTCATTCTCCTTGATAGTATTGTTTCTTCTATTAAATTCCTGGGTCCATTCAGAAAGGGGGAAGTGTGAGACCCCTGCCTATATCCCCAAGTACTTTCCATTGTTCAGCCAGAAGATGAGTCCTTCCTACTCCAGTTCTAACGGTGGTCAGTGTTGTATGAATGTGGAGCAGAGTGGTACCTCACACATCCATCACCACCTTCCCAGTACATCGGGCACAGATACAGTTGCTATTAAAAGCAAAATACACTTCCCCCCCTCACATATGCCTAGGGTCACTTTTATTTGGCATTTACACTCCTTCAGGTTATTACAAAACCATACCCCGGAGTATTGCTAACTCAGTTTTCTCTTCACTACGTTCGATGTAATTTTCACATCAAGGTGTTTCTATAGACTGGACAGAGTTAGAGTTCAGCTTCTTCTAGCCAAAGTGCTAAAATGTGACTAGACAGCAGCAATTGCTTTTTAATCTAAGCAAACTGATCTGTCAAAGGCAATCCACTCGGGGAAGCTATTCCTGGAGGATCCTAATGATCCTGATGAATCACACTGCCCCATGGGAAACTCAGCTGCTGAACTCTTGACATAGCATGTCACGAGTACTTAGAGGAATAAGTACATACAGCCGAACTCTGTGTTGACACACAAACTCTAGCCTCTTGTGCGTAGGTTAACGATCACTGCTTTCGGTCTGGTGGAGGAGTACCCTCCTGTGCGTGGTGATGTCAGTTCACGTTTAATGATATTACATCCACTAGGCTTCATGTCATACAACCCACTATCCTCACAAGCACCTACCAACAGTGTGCTCCATTCCTCATGATGTAAATAAACCTTTGCCTTGTTGTTTTTAATGACCTCCTATCCTTTAAACAAGGGTTCCCAACCTCATAATAATGCCCGTACCAATTTAGGGCTTTACTGTTACCAAGATCTTTAAGTACTTTATCTTGTTTAGTTATCACAACAACATTGAGAGGTCAATAGAGATGGTAGCATCATTTACATCGTTAGTAACTCATAGGACTGAGACTCAAACCTAGATCTGATGACTTCAAGTTTTGAGGTCTTCCCAATGCTGGAAATCTTGTTATTGGAGCTTTTGTTCTAGGGTTAGTCTAGGGTAGCTGGGTTAGGGAGGGATAGCAGTGGTGAGGTCCTATTCCTGAGTAGGGCAGCACTGTCAGGGTCCCTCTGCTCCCTACAGAGAACTCTTTCACATTTCAGATAAGGAAACAGCAGATGTGGAGGCAGCACTAAATGTGTGGGGTCTGGTAGAGGGCAGTGCTGAAAATTCTCCAGTTCTCCCTAAGTGATGGGACAAGTGTTCTTTGAGAGTGACCTCCACTTGTTAACAGTTGGAGGAGAGCTTTAAGAAAAATATTGACACGTAGTCAGTGCAATCAAAGGGCAATGAAAAAGTAGGTTGGCTAGAAGGTATATGAAGGAACGATAATAATGGGAATAGTAAGAGCTAGGGAGTTCCCTGGTGGCCTAGTGATTAGGATTCTGGGCTTTCACTGCTGTGGGCCTGGGTTCAGTCCCTGGTCGGGGAACTGAGATCCTGCAAGACATGTGGCACGGCCAAAAAAAAAAAAACTAATGTATAATGTATCAAGCACTTAATGTTTTCCACTATTCTAAATGCTTTATGTATATTCATTAAATTCTCATCATAACCCTATGAAATAGCTACTGTTCTTCTGAGGAGAAAACTGAAGCAACAAGAGGTTGAGTAACTTACCTGTGACCACATAGCTAGTAAATGTTAAAATTAAGATTCCAGCCTAGGCAAACTGATTCTCCAACTTGTGCTCTGATTATTGTGTGGCAATAATGATGAATTTGGGAAGACTTCTGAATTCTGAGAAATTTCATTAATTTTTCTAAAAACAATAATGAGTATTTCCACATCAGGCCATAGCACAGCCTAGATAGTCAGTCTAACTGATCCTCTCACTGAAAAACACCTAAAATTGATGCATAAAATTAAAAGGAAAAAACTTTTAAAAACATGCTAACAAGCTGGCAAGAAAGTAAGGAGGGGCTTCCCTGGTGGCTCAGTGGTTAAGAATCCGCCTGCCAATGCAGGGGACACGGGTTCAAGCCCTGGTCCGGGAAGATCCCACATGCCGCGGAGCAACTAAGCCCGCGAGCCACAACTACTGAGCCCACGTGCCACAACTACTGAAGCCCACACACCTGGAGCCCGTGCTCCGCAACAAGAAAAGCCACCACAATGAGAAGCCCATCCACCGCAACAAAGAGTAGCCCCTACTTGCCACAACTAGAGAAAGCCCGCGCGCGGCAACGAAGACCCAACACAGCCAAAAATAATTTTTTTTTTAATTTAAAAAAGAAAAGGAAGGAATACTGAGGTGCCTACAATTACAAGAAAATGTGGGCCTAGAGAGGCAAGCTGAACGGTGAAGTCTGACAATATTCACTGATCCTGAGGACCTGCCTCTCTGATTTCATAGGGTTGTGGGGATGGAGACACAAGTCAAAGAGCAGGGCCTGAGCAAGGTGGGGAGTGGGAGACCTCAGTGACCCAGAGATCCACTGCCCCCTACGTCAGAGATAATAAGAAAGACTAATTTCTCAATCCCTAGTGCTAGGAGAGGAGGAAAAAAGTCTCTCCTAAGAATTCATAACCACAGAACAGACCTTCATTTGGGTTTCTAGCCCAAATGCACATCACTGGAGTGGTACCAAAGAAACGTCAGGATAGGAATAGGGTTTAGAACGGTTCTGGGTTGGTGGTGCACCCAGATGCCTGGCAGAATCAAAAGCAGCCCAACTCTAAAGGAGCCAACCTTAGAGTCAGATGCCACGACGTCAAAGTGTCCCTTGTGAGAGGAGCTGTCTGCAGAGACACGTGTAACGCAGTGGCTCTCAACTAGAGGCAATTTTGTCTCCCAGGGGACAGTTGGCAACGTGTGCAGGCATTTTTGATTGTCATGACTCGGGGGCAGATACTACTGACATCTAGTGGGTAGAGGCCAGGGATGCTGCTAAACATCCTATAGTGCCCAAGACAGCCCCTAGAACAAAGAATTATCCAGTCAAAAATGTCAATAGTACCAAGGTTGAGAAACCCTGCTCTACCTGGATATATACTCCATACGTAGCCTGAGAAGAAAAAAACAGTATGACTACTATCTCTCTTTGGCAAGAAACAAAGAGGGTTATTAATGCAGCTAGATACTTCGCTGACTATTTAGCATTCATTCGTGTCACATTGTTGGCTTTTATGAAGCTACTTAGTGGTCCCTGGAAATCCTCAGGGTAGTTTCCCCCTCATTAATTACTCTCAAGCCACATGTTCCCTATATTTTTCAACTTTTTTTGGGAATCAAGATATAAAACTTTAAAATTTAGCTGTTTAAGTTTCTTGTTTTTTAATTCTTATTTTTCCAATCCAGAGATATCTTTTTTTTTTTTTTAATTTTACTTATTTATTTATTTTGGCTGTGTTGGCTCTTCATTTCTGTGCGAGGCTTTCTCCAGTTGCGGCAAGTGGGGGCCACTCCTCATCGCGGTGCGCGGGCCTCTCACTATCGCGGCCTCTCTTGTTGCGGAGCACAGGCTCCAGACGCGCAGGCTCAGTAATTATGGCTCACGGGGCTAGCCGCTCCACGGCATGCGGGATCTTCCCAGACCAGGGCTCGAACCCGTGTCCCCTGCATTGGCAGGCAGACTCTCAACCACTGCGCCACCAGGGAAGCCCCAGAGATATCTTTTTAAAAATTTAGATATAATTGACATATAACATTATGTTTCAGATGTAAAACATATTGATTCAATATTTGTATATATTGCAAAATGATCACCACAGTAAGTCTAGTTAACATCTGTCACCATACAAATATTTTTCTTGCAATAACTTTTAAGATCAATTCTTTTAGCAACTTTAAAATAAGCAATACAATATTATGAACTATAGTCACCATGATGTACTTTACATCCCCATGACTTATTTACTTTAGAAGTTTATACCTTTTGACCCTCTTCACCCTTTTTGCCCACCCTCCACCCTCCTGCCTCTTGCAACCACCAATCTATTCTGAGAACTTGTTTTTCTGTTTTTCAAGACTCCACATATAATTGAGATCATATGGTGTTCATCTTTCTGACTTACTTCACTTAGCATAATGCCCTCAAGGTCCATCCATGTTGTCACAAATGGCAAGACCTCATTTGTTTTTATGGCTGAAGAATATTCCACTGTATATATGTACCACATTTTCCTTATCGATTTATCCATCTGTGGACACTTAGATTGCTTCCATATCTTGGCTATTGTAAATAATGCTGCAATGAACATGGGGGCACAGATTTCTTTTCGAGTGTTTTCATTTTCTTCAGATAAATATCCAGAAGTGGAATTGCTGGATCATATGCTGGTTCTATTTCTAATTTTCTGAGGAACCTTCATACTATTTTAGAATTTGACTGAGAATATTAATTTTACTTGAACACTGTATAGACATCACTTCAAGCACTCTTCCCCACTTTTTCAATAAGCTTATCAAAAAGAATCAGATATGGCCACTCTTCTCAGAAAAATGTAGAGCCTTGTGGACACAACAGCCTCCAAATCATGAAAGCCACCAGATCAGAATTCTCAAGGAATAACCAGAACATAGAACTGAGCAAGCTAATAATACACTAATGAAATATTTTAGAACTCCATGACTAGCACACATTAGTTTTTTTTTCTAAGTTTATCATGTTTAAGCTTTTCAGTTAGTTGCTCAATCAACAGGCTAATCAATTTATTTGTCTCCAAATCTAGAGGGCAATTTAATAATTCAATTAGGCCAGATGCTTAAAGCTGCCTTGGACACTCAGTCTATATTAAACCCTTCTTCCCCCGCACCAATACTTTTCTGTAGCTGGTTTTTACACTTAATCATATGCTACACAGCAGTTTTAAAACCTGGTCAAGTAGGCCTTCCATCTGCCCAACTGAATTTTATTTTCTTTGAGGGCAGGGCCTGGTCACAGTCCCTAAACCAGTATTGAATACATAGAAGGCATTAAAGGGAATTTGTTGAATTGATTTAAAAAGTTTTCTACACTAACTGTATAACCAGCACCCACCTAGGACTTCTTCCCCTCCATTTCACTCAGCATCGAGGGGGAGTGCATCCCCTCGATGCACTCACACAAGTCTACCATTATAGTCATTATATTCTGTTTATGGTTTTAATGGTTTTGCAACATTAGAGGCACAATGTCTTTCCAAGCACCAAGTAGGCTTGAAACTGAACATTTTTATAAAGATAATAAAAGTTAATGACGACCCATGATCTACAGTCTGACATCTGTTCCTTTTCATCCCGAGATGGTAAAATACCCACCCTAGCTTACTGTGGCACAGCGGGAGAAAAGAAATACAGTCCAAGTAATCACTCTTAACTATCAGCTTAGTAAGTTACAGTTTCCCAACAGGTTTGTCTTCCATGTAGGAGGCTGCAGGTGTTTTTCTAAAAGTCTTTTTATAAATGCGGTTATGTCATAAAGAGACAGCATGGAGTAAAAGAAAACCTAGTGGACTAAAAATCAGAAAATCTAGGTTCTAAATTCTTCCTTGGTTAAGAAAGTCATCGCCTCTCCGGTCTCAAATTTTCTCATCTTTAAAATGAAAGGACTGATTTTAAATTAATTTGTGTCAATTTGCACCGGACCAATAGACAAGTAACCATAATCCAAGACCTAAGAATTTCACAAAGGACGTTCGAACAGAAATCTTGTCCACATTAAAATATCTTAAACCAAACTATAAAATTGGGATTTCTGTTACTATTGTTAACCTTAAAAGTAAGTTTGTTGCCTAACAACTGTGAAATACATAGGAAACGGGGGAACATATTTCACACAAAAAAACAACTGTGACTATAGATATACATAGATATGCCTAAATTGTGGTGAAAATAACCAAAATTTTAATATTAGCTAAATGCCCACTCATAAAGACAGCTATTACACTTTCTCCAGTTGACAAAAAGGTTGCACTCCAAAAGACTGTAAGTCCATTTGGGGGAAACTTTATAAATGGAGGCTAAGTTTTTAGTTTAATCCATAAGCACGTAAGTGACCCTTGATGTAGATGAACTATATAACATTAAATGCTTGAGTTCTGGGTCCTGAGACTGGGGCTTGTGTCACATAGAAGATGAATTTCCTTCCTATTCTTGGGAAGAAGACTGGAAGTAAGCAATTATTAAAACTAATTTACCTTTGTCACAGCTTTCTACCTCCTTCTAACCCTTTTACATTCTGGGAGGGTACATAGCCCTAATCATGCTGTTGGAACAATCCTATCAGTCCTGCTTAAGCGTTCTATGTTCCAACAGCCCCTTCCTAAGCCTTCAAACAGTAATTCCACAACTATGGAGCAAGTGATGAACATTTCAACAAATAACCCAGAAAATGTTACTACTCTGAGACTATAGTGTTGAAAGAGGCCACCTTTTATAAAAGCAAAAAATATTAGAGGGCTTCCCTGGTGGCGCAGTGGTTGAGAGTCCACCTGCCGATGCAGGGGACACGGGTTCGTGCCCCGGTTCAGGAAGATCCCACATGCCACGGAGCGGCTGGGCCCGTGAGCCATGGCCGCTGAGCCTGCGCGTCCGGGGCCTGTGCTCCGCAACGGGAGAGGCCACAACAGTGAGAGGCCCACGT
>NW_020837947.1:53354886-53404931 GCF_003676395.1 Aethalodelphis obliquidens | reverse complement strand
ATATATATATATATATATATATATATATATAAATCTAAGTGTTAAAAATTTTAGAGATATGATCAAGTAAATTATGAAACACCTGTATAACAGAATATCATGTCATCCTTTTTTAAAAAGTTTACAAATAAGCTGTTAATAACATATGTTTAACATATAATGCTGAATAAAGAAGATACTAAATGCTATGTTCTTTATGAACACAACTATTGAAAAAATGCATCAAGAAAGATTAGAAGGAAATACAATTGTTGGGTAGTGTAATTTATTGCTTTTTTCAAGTCAGTACATGAATCCATGATTTCCAGATTTTCCCATGTTAAATAAGTACCACTTTTTGTTATTTTTAAAAAAGGAAGGTCTTCCCTGGTGGCGCAGTGGTTGAGAGTCTGTCTGCTGATGCAGGGGACATGGGTTCGTGTCCCGGTCCGGGAGGATCCCACATGCCGCGGAGCGGCTGGGCCCGTGAGCCATGGCCGCTGGGCCTGCGCATCCGGAGCCTGTGCTCCGCAACGGGAGAGGCCACAACAGTGAGAGGTCCGCGTACCGCAAAAAAAAAAAAAAAAAAGGAAAATTGGGGGGAAGTGTAAATTCAAATAAATAATTAATAGAATTTGAGAGAGCTATAAACAGTGCTAATTATCAGGCAATATGGAAACAGAGCTTTGTGGGCAAAGGAGCATTCCTTTCTTTGACTATGTTACCAAGAGTTTAATTAGGATACTCATTTTAAATTAATCATATTATAAAATAAGTTTTGTGATTATGAAAACATTACTTATCACTATTGCTATTGCATTTTATAGATTCAATAAAACCTATTACTGAGTCTTCTCTTGATTTAGTATTCTGGACATTTTATATATATCATATAGAAAATAACACAGGGTTGTGATTTAGACAAACAGGAAAAAAAGGTTATATAGTGAAAAAGTCTTAATCCCATCTTACGTTTTCCCAGATATTGCAAGTCTCTGGGCCACAAACTTTTCTTGCATATAACCCTATGTATACTGTATTTACACACTAATAACACTTCTATACACCTTATTTCACTTAATGTACCTTAGAAACATTTACGAATCAGTATGTATACATCCACTGCATGCTTTGTACATACTTCCTATTGTATTTACATAACACAATTAGCAACCCCTTAACGATATTTAAATTATTTCTGTTTTTCTCTGTAACAAGTCTTTAGTGAACGTTCTTGTACAAATATGTTATGTATGGGAATAAGTATCTCCACAGATAAATTCTTATAAGTAGAATTGTTGATTCAAAGACTATGGTATACATTTAAAAAATGTGATCTTGCCCAATCGCCTTCCAAAGAATTTGTATCACTTTACACTCTGGGGGAACATTTCTAATCAACACAGATTTTTTTTTTAAAGCAAACTCCGATGCTGTCAACAGCCAGGAAAATAAATTAGTGAAGCAGGCTGGCGTAAGAAAATGGCAAACTGGAGAGCATGTTCAGTCATTGCAAGAAGCAGCTTCTACTCAATTCCAGCCTACTAATAATGCCTTCTAGGAATCTCTGCCCAATGTTAAACTGTCAGATTTCTCACAAAAGCCAAAAATCTGGACTTCTGCATGAAATCTCCAGATTTTTAAAATGTTGACAACTCACGAAAAATTTAGAATTGGTGTAACAAACAAAACACATGTGTGAGTGGGACTCATCTGTTGAGCCTCCAACGTGTGACCTATGTTTAAAGCTATCATTGCCCCACCAAAGCCAACAAAGATGTCACCACAACCGGCTGTGTTTAGCATCTTGTTGTAAAACTAGGATTTCAATAGATTACATTATGTTTTTGGATGAATTAGAAGATGAGTTTTATTAACTACGTGGTCACTATCCCCACAAACTATTTGAATAACTTAATCTACTCTTGCCCAGGTGTTTTCGTTAATCAGTTTCCTACAATATGCTCCCTTGCCTTCTAGTTTCATTCCTGTAAAGTGCTGTATTTCTGTTTTCTTCCTTATATGAAACTACCACATGTAGTAAGAGTTATTTTCCTGTTAGTGTAATCTTCTTTTACCCAAAGGAGAAGAAAATCTCTAATCATTTTTTTATATTTGCCTTCAACATATCCATCTACTTACAGAAGAAATTGTGGGAATAGAATTAAAAAGACTTGCTGCCTCTAGTTTAAATAGGATTTTTAATCCATATAAAATCTTTTTATATTAGCTAAATTCTTATTGTTTAGAAACTAAAGATAATATAAAAGAATAAACCCTAAAATTGCTAGCTCTATATAAAAAAATATTCAAATTCATGGATATAAAACCATGAGATTTTTAATGTTTTATTATCTCCTCTCCATAAATACCTGCAAAAGAACCAATCTGACAAAGCCAATGTATGATTATAAACAGAAATAAATGTTTGTAAGTACTAAAATTATAAGCAATGTAATATTAAATAAATCAGTTACCTAGCTGAAGTTAGAAGGCAATAACCTCTTGTACAATTAAATTTCAAAAACCAACATTTTAAAAATTATTAGCTTCATTTGTTGTAAATAATGCATCTGAATCCTAATTTTAGGGCTAATAGTAATTTTAAAAGATTTCTGTTTTTAATGTAATCTGTTGAGAGATGTTTTCTTAATATTAAAAAAAACCCCACAATAACAAAAGAAGACCAAAAAACATGTATTAAAGAAGTTTTATGACTTAGCAAAGCTTTCAACATATATGCCTAAATACATGTATATACAATACATATTTGCCTATATTGACATATATACATTGTCTACATTTGTCAGTGACAAACACAGTGGCTGCTCATATGAGAAAATATGCATATAAGAGTCATTTTACCAATAATGATGCCACTGGATAATCTATTTTTAGTTTCCAAAGGCAAGGTCCTAAACATTACAAATTCCCCTGTTAGTATTTTTAAATGTCTGAGTGTTCCTACTTCCCCTAAAAGGTATGCTGTAACTACTCAACTGTGTCTTTTCCAAGACACCCTAGAGGCTTCCTTGGTGGTGCAGTGGTTGAGAGTCCGCCTGCTGATGCAGGGGACACGGGTTCGTGCCCCAGTCCAGGAAGATCCCACATGCCGCGGAGCGGCTGGGCCTGTGAGCCATAGCCCTGGGCCTGCGCGTCTGGAGCCTGTGCTCTGCAGCGGGAGAGGCCACGGCAATGAGAGGCCACGGCAGTGAGAGGCCCGTGCACCGCCAAAAAAAAAAAAAAAAAAAGACACCCTAAAATTAAACCCACTGCTTTGTATTACATATACATCATTTGAACTCAACATTCTAATAATAAAAAGGAAGTTTACGGAAAAATTAAATTAAATTACAAACTTAAATTGTAATCTGCACATCAGATTACGTTTTCAAATGTATCATTAGAGCTCACAGATAAAACAACAGTAACAAAAAGAAACCCAGTAAAATATCGTATTTTAATTTTATCTAAAATATAAATTAAAATAAGGCATAAGAAAAACTTTGAGACAATATATGTATGTGAAAAACTGACCACTGAAAGATGCAAATAATTCATACAATATAGCATAAGCTTTAATATATAAATTAGATGTCACTACATCAGCTGTTTATTAGTCACATCAGTCTAAACTTTACATATTAAAATACTGAAAGGCTAGAAAACATCACTGCAATATAGATTCAATATGGGAAAATACATATTTGTGGCTTTATACACAATGTAAATTAATCCATTCTATACAACAGTTTTCCAAAATATAAACGGCACTTTACATGCAATAGGACATACCAAGCTGGATGTCCTAATTAATTTACTATATAGAAAAATAAAGGAGACAACACCTTTTTAACAGAACAGTTACATAGCAGACATGGAATGTAGAATAAGATTCTGCCCTAACACACTCTTGGATAATATTAAAGAAATATGAAAAAGGAGTTTCTACTATTTTCAATTAGCATTTTTTAAATGAAGACTACTGTGATTTATATGTTCTAATTGTATCACAAACTGAGAAAACATAAAAGGGAAAAGAGACGGGGAAGAAAGAAAACCTGATCCTTTATGAATTTTAAATATCAGCCCTGCCTGTGGGCTGCATTTAGGCTGCTTTTCTGTTGACGGTTTCCTAAATTACTTCTGCGACTCTGCACTGCACATCAGCAGTCAGATGAATTTTCCAGACTTCATTATGCCATTGTGTAACCATAGCTGCCACAATGTAGTGCCACAAGAAGCCTGTCCTTGAGTATTTCTTTACTTGGGTATTCAGGTAACTTGAGCATGTTGATGCTTTAAAAGAAAAACATACCACTATTAACTAAGAAATCTCTGAAATTTTTTATTGTTTTGTCTAGCAGTGAAAACACTACTCAAAATTAAGGTAAAACCACCCTCTTAAATTTGCAATCAAATTGGAAAACCCTGAAGTAGTATTTACAAAGGAAAAAAAAAACAAAACCCTGCTGCATTGCAGTTTCCTTTAGCATGCAAATGTAGTAGAAGAAAATAAGTTCCCTTCAGCCTAAAATAAATAAGCAATAGGGCAATTTAGTTTGAAATGATGGTGTAACTCAGTGATACTTATGACAGTGTAACTTTAGTGATACTTGAACTACACGTATTCAATTAGAGTACAGGTAGGTAGTTTCCTCAAACATTTTCCCTACCAAAAAAGGGGAAGGCAAGAAACTATGTAGCTACTTATTTATCAGTGATTACAAAATGTTGAATAGAGATCACTGTTGAGATTTTCCTCTCAATGCAGCAATACAGTAGTTGGACCTTTGATCATTCAAAATTAATCAGAACAATTTGCAATGCATCTAAATAAACCAATTTAACATACCATGTGCTTGAAGTCGGTAGAAGATTTGGAGTATATGGCACAGCAGCAATTGTAAAGTTCTGCAATCCACTTCCACCCATGATATTAGCAAATCCACCATGTGGGACCCTGGAACTAAGAGTTCATATCTTAGTAAGTCGTAATCATGCAAGGAAAATCTTGGTAACGGGTATATTTCGAATTAGCAAAATGACTAGTATCTAGTAGATGTTCATTAAATATTTGCTGAATAAATAAATGGCTTACTTGATTAATTCAAGCAACAGAGGCTCTTACATGTTATCCAAATGATTTCCCTGTCTGTGAAAAATATCTAGAGTCAAAGCGTTTTTGTTTTGTATTGTTTTACACGGTGGGAAAACTAGAAAATTCTTTACACTTCTCTTTCCAGAGATTTACACATTGGTTGTATTCTTTTCAAATGTCCCCTAACATAGTGAGACCACAGGAAGGTGAACAAACTCAGAAGTCTCACAGTTCCTAATTTCCAAACTTAAACTACAAAACTGCAGTCATCAAAACTGTGGCACTGGCATAAAGACAGATACATAGACCAATGGAATAGAGAACCTCAAAATAAACCCTTAAATATATGGCCAAATGGTTTTTGACAAGAGTGCTAAGAATCTCCAATGGAAAAAGGACAGTCTTTTCAACAAACTGTGTTGAGAAAACTGGATATCCACTACAAAAAAATGAAGCTGGACCCTCACCTAATGCCATATACAAAAAGTTAACTCAAAATGAATCAAAGGCCTAAATGAAGAGCTAAAACTATAAAATTCTTAGAAGAAAATACAGGGGAAAAACTTCATGACACTGGATTTGGTAATGATTTCTTGGATATGACACCAAAGGGACAGGCAACAAAAGAAAAATGAATTAGACATCATCAAAATTAAAAACTTGTGTGCCAAAGGACACCATGAACTGAGTGAAAATGTGAGCCACAGGAGAAAATATTTTGAAATCATAAATATGACAAGGAATTAATATCAAGAAAATATATAGATCTCCTACAACTTAACAACAACAAAAAATAGGGACAATTTTTAAAATTTAAAAAATAGGGACAGGACTCAAATAGACATTTCTCCAAAGAAGATACACAGATGGCTTATAAGCATTCGAAAAGATGCTCAATCAACATCACTTGTCATTAGGGAAATGCAAATCAAAAGCTCATTGAGATAACCACCTCATAGGCATTAAGATAACTATTAAAAAAAAAAGATCACTAGAAAATAACAAGTATTGGAAAGGACATGCAGAAACTGAAACCCTTATGCAATTGCTGGTGGAAATGTAAAATTGTGCAGCCACTGTGGAAAACATTATCACAGTTTCTCAAAAAACTAACCATAGAATTACAGTAAATATCCAAAAGAATAGAAAGTAGAGACTCAAACAGATATTTGTACATCCATGTTCATAGCAGCATTACTCACAATAGCCAAATAGTGGACTCAACCCAAATAACTGTCCATGGATGAAAGAATAAGAAAACTGTGGTAAACACATACAATGGAATACTATTCAGCCTTTAAAAGGACATATGCTACAATATGGATGAATCTCGAGGACATTATGCTAGGTGAAATAAGCCAGTCACAAAAAGGCAAATAATGTATGATTCCACTTACATAAGGGACCTAAAGTAATCAAATTCATAGAGGGACTTCCCTGGTGGCACAGTGGTTAAGAATCCACCTGCCAATGCAGGGGACCTGGGTTCGAGCCCTGGTCTGGGAGGATCCCACATGCCGCGGAGCAACTAAGCCCGTGAGCCACAACTACTGAGACTACTGAGCCTGTGTTCTAGAGCCCGCGAGCCACAACTACTGGGCCCACGTGCCACAACTACTGAAGCCCGTGAGCCTAAGACCCGTGTGCCTAGAGCGCGTGCTCCACAGCAAGAGAAGCCACCACAATGAGAAGCACGTGCACCACAACGAAGAGTAGCCCCCGCTCAATGCCAACTAGAGAAAGCCCATGAGCAGCAACGAAGACCCAACACAGCCAAAAATAAATAAATAAATCTATTTAAAAAATTATAAAATTCATAGAGACAGAAAGTAGAACGGTAGTTGCCAGAGGCTGGGGGTAGGGGAAATGGAAAGTTAGTGTTTAATAGGTACAATTTCAACTGAGAAAGATAAAAAGCTCAGGAGATGAATGGTGGTGATGGCTGCACAAATATGTGATGTACACAGAACTGTACACTTAAAAATGATTAAAATGTTTAATATTAAGTATGTTTTACCACACACACTAAAAAAACCTGTCGAATAATGCACCAGGATTTTCTGTCTGAAATCACAGATGATATGTTTACATTCACAGGGGGAAAAAAAACAATCCAATATAAACAGATCTCTTCCCAGCATTTTTCTTTTCTAGCTGGGAAGTAGTTTGGTTGCTATTAAACACTTTATTGACGAAATGCCTAAGCTTACTTTAGAAATCCAAGTGAATGTTAAAAGGATGCCTGCATCAAAAAAAAAAAAAAGGATGCCTGCATCTTGCTAACAAAACACTAACACATGAGCAATTCCTACTTAGGGAAAGAGAATATCTAAAGACCTGAATATGTCTATAAACTGAAACATTACTTTCTGCATATTTCCCTTTGCCTAAAAAATTAACAAAGGTGACCAAAAATGAAAAGGAATAAAAGGCAAGCTGTTTTCAATTTCCTACAGAGGCAAACTTTAAAAACAAGTATTCCACTTCACCAGGACAAGGTGAGAAGAGGGCCTTGACACTGATTCTTACACAAATTATATCACAGTATTTCAATAACAGAATGATCAATCTAATGTCTTTCATATAAATAAATTTTGAAAAATAAGCTTAAAAAAATCAGATAATCCCCCAATTTTCATATCTAAATTGAAATTATTCTGTAAACTGATATTCACAAACAATCTCTGAAACCTTACTCCTCTTCCTCTAAACTACAATTCAGAGGAAGTGTGGGGCCCACACTTGAATAACCAGTGGATCTTAGCTAAGATTATGGCTCATCAAGCTTAAGCATGTATGAGAAAAATAAATGGTCTTTGGTTGAGTATTATGACACCTGACATATACAATGTAAAATTACAGTTAATAAAAATGAAATATTTCTATTTTATACACAAATCATCAAGTCTGACTTTCATTATTCTTAAGAGATAATGAAACAAGAGTAAGACATTTAAGACAGCCTTGTAGATAAACAAAATATTGTCACCACCATAAAAATATTTTAAAGTTACTGTGGATACAGATTCTTGCTTCTACAACTGGAACACATTTGACTCTTTAGTAAGATTCTTTTAAATTATACTATGGACACAGAGAAAGACATTTTACAATCTAAATATAAATGATAGAATTTTCCAAAAAGTGGAAAAAAAAAACCACACACACACACTCTAGGTCTAGAATGGCAAATGCAATACCTATTGATAACTGGGTCTAGTGTAAAAGGAAAGTTAAGGTTTAAAAGAACTTAAGGGCTTCCCTGGTGGCGCAGTGGTTGAGAGTCTGCCTGCCGATGCAGGGGACATGGGTTCGTGCCCCGGTCCGGGAGGATCCCACATGCCGCAGAGCGGCTGGGCCCGTGAGCCATGGCCGCTGGGCCTGCGCATCCGGAGCCTGTGCTCCGCAACGGGAGAGGCCACAGCGGTGAGAGGCCTGCCTACCACAAAAAAAAAAAACCACAATAAAAGAACTTAAGACTTAGTTTGAATTCAAAACAAGGACTCCATGTAGACTAAGTGCTGAAAAGTGGATTCTTCAACCTGAAGGTAAAGCTTAGCTCCATGTAGTTTCCCCTCAGCTTCCTTGGCTTCTACTTTTTTTTTTTTTTAACCTCTTTATAATTGCTTTACAATTGTGTGTTACTTTCTGCTTTATAACAAAGTGAATCAGCTATACATACATATATATCCCCATATCTCCTCCCTCTTGGCTTCTACTCCTTACCCACATTCTTCATCTCAGTTTAAATGGATTCGCAGCTACACTTCTCGACCAATTAAATAGTAAACAGTACAGATCTTTTCAGCACTGCTAACTATGACTGTACTATTGACACGGGAGACGTACAGTGTATTACTAATCAAAGTGTTTTTTATTCTACAAGAGCAGCAATCTAACAGACATTTTTAGTACTAAAGAACTTGAATAATTGTTTCCTACATCTTAAAGACTCATACCAACTGAATCATGAAGGAAAATATAATAATTTATTAAATGGTGTTTAAATATAAACTGCTTAGAAAAATAATCAAAGAGCCCTGCCTTATAACATAAACCAAAATAAAGTCCAGATGGCTTAAAAATTGGTATGTAAAAACAGAAACTACAAAAAAGTTACAGAAAAAAAGGTAGATAAACATATATATACAAAATCTTGGGAGTACGGAAGAATTTATTTTAAAAACATAAGGAAAGTACTGATAATAAACTTGCAACCTAATTTAGCACTTTCATTATATAATTTTTATAAATTAAATTTATAATCTAAATTACAGGGAAATCTGTATGTTTAACTTAATATAATTAAAAGGCAAATGATAAACTGGGAAAGATATTTGCCGAGTTAGTGTCCCTATATATAAAGAACATTTAAAACCAAATTTTTGAAAATGATGGTAGAATAATGTGCAAAAAATAAAGGAAATCCACACCACACCATACATATATGAAACTATGAAAATAAAAATGATTACATCCTGTATTGATAGAATAAAAGAAATAGGCTGAGGTGAATACTGATATTTTTCTGAAGGTTAAATGAACAATGTCTCAAGGTTATAAAAATTTATATACTTTTTTATCTAAAAATTTCCCTTCTAAGAATTTATCCTATATTTTTATCCTATATATCATATATATCACATTTATCCTATATTTATAAATAATCAAACTGGGCTGCAAGTGTATAAAGCACAAGATTTCCTTATTCAGCATTATTCATAAACAGGAAAATGTAGCAATAAAGGACTATATCAATTAAGGGAGGTCCATAGACTGAAGAATAGACAGCCATTTAAAAAACTAGATCTATAAATGAAACAATGTTTAATGATATATTGCTAAATTCAAAAGTTATAAAATAGGAACAATGTTTTTCAAAAATAAAAATTTATATATGTGAGAAAAATTCTAGAAAAATAACCAAAATGTTAAGTGATTATATTCAGAGACTGATATTAAAGGTGATTTTTTAAAAATTTGAATTATCAGGCTTCCCTGGTGGCGCAGTGGTTGGGAGTCCGCCTGCCGATGCAGGGGACATGGGTTCATGCCCCCTGCATCGGCAGGCGGACTCTCAACCACTGTGCCACCAGGGTAGCCCTTAACGCTTTTTATTAAATTACTCAAATCTCTAGGTATTTCTGGCACTAAGTAGCCAAAAAAAAAAAAAAAAAACACTGACAAGATTTTCTTTCATAACTTTAGTCTATAATCTGTGAATAATTCATGTTTTATTCTTTGAAATTAGGTACATAGTATATATTATATATTGTATAGGTATATAGTGTATATTTTTCTAATTATATACCTAAAAAACTAAGAAAATACAGCAAAACATTAATAGTGTTATCTCTAAATAGTAATTAATTAATGGGATTTTCATTTTCTTGTATTTACAGTCTCCATTTTCAAAATTTTCTATAATGGTTATGAACTACTTTAAAAATAAAACAGTTGACTTTAAATTACATATATATAAGACAGATATATATTCACACTATGTTTTTAAAACAGGTAGGAAAAAGATACATCAAATTATTTACAGTGCTTATTGCTGGCAGGTGATATTTTTTCTATTTCTTCTAATTTTCTGTGTTCCAACTTTCTTAGAAGAACCATGTACATTTATAATGGAATGACTAAACTATATTTTCATAAATAGAAGGACACAGATGAAATTCTAACTTATCAAGAATGAAAATCAGGAATTCCCTGGTGGCGAGGTGGTTAAGAATCCACCTGCCAATGCAGGGTACACGGGTTCGAGCCCTGGTCTGGGAAGATCCCACATGCCTCGGAGCAACTAGGCCCGTGCGCCACATCTACTTAGCCTGCGCTCTAGAGCCCGCAAGCCGCAACTACTGAGCCCACATGCCTAGAGCCTGTGGTCCGCAATAAGAGAAGCCACCGCAATGAGAAGCCCGTGCACCACAACAAAGAGTAGCCCCCGCTCACCGCAACTAGAGAAAGCCCATGCGCAGCAATGAAGACCCAACGCAGCCAAAAATGAATAAATAAAAAATAAATTAATTTTTTTTTAAAAAGAATGAAAATCAGACCTTTTCTTTTACATCTTTCAGAACTGTAAGTTAGAAGAGGTTTAAATCATCTAGTTTTCTAATATCTATGATATTTAATTGGTTCCAAAAGTAGACTTTCCAAAGTGTGGTATCACAAATTATTTTTCAGGCCACAAATCTTAAGACTTTAAAGTTTGATAAGAATTGGAGAAAAACTGCTGTGTATGGGTATTATTATGTATTGTGTGCACGTGTGTGTGTGTGTTGTCCCAGCAACAAATGTTGGCTACTATCATTGACTTACCTGCAGAATGAAAAGACTACCAGGTTATAAAATATAATATACATGCTGATAGTCCTGATTGGAACAGTTTATCTTTTATACCTTAAATAAACATTTATTGAGCACTACTATATGTTTTAACTTTAATGCCTAAATAAACCTTTGTTTAATATCTAAAAAAATGGAAAAGGAGGTAAGAAATTGACAATTCAGAGTAATAATTCATTTTGAGTTGTCTATGTCTAAGCCATTAGAAATGGAATCTATTAAATTCTTTCCACATTATCATAAAAACACTTCTTACCTGCCAGTAACAAACTGCAACAGAAGAACTCTCTCCTCTGGAGTAATATCTTCCACAACTTCCCAGAACCACTTAAAAACAACAATAAAAAACTTAGCTCATATTTCAGAGCAACTGCAGGCTTCTTAGTACCAGAGAAATATGCAATATTCATAAAGCATATTTTATTCCATGAAACTCATTTATCAAAAAAGATTTCATACAAAGCGCTCATATGCAATTCCCATGAGAAGATTTAGGGGAAAACTTTACTTTGTTAATTAATGTAGGTTTTCATCCAATAGTGCTGAAAAGCTTACAAGATTAAATAGCAAAACTTAACTTCATTCTAAGCTCTGGAGAGACTTTACCTGAATAACTGGATCTTCTCTTTCATAGCCACTTGTGTATTCAGTATTTTTTATCCAATCACTCACATCAATTTCTGGCATGCCAGAAAGCAGTAGCTCCTTTGGGGAAGAAGCAAAATATTTCATTAGTCTTCTCTGGGGAAAAAAAGTGATTACATTTAAATAGTAAATTTGCCTTAATTAGAAACTTTTACATTTAATCCCATGTAAAACTGATTTATTTTTGTAACAGTGTCTGCAAGTCATCAATAACAAGTACTACCTGAGAGAGAACCCTTGATACTAATAATCTCAAATATTGTGAGATGTGGAGATGTCTCTACACTGATACAATATAATTAAAACATGAGATAGGGCTTCCTTGGTGGCGCAGTGGTTGAGAGTCCACCTGCTGATGCAGGGGACATGGGTTCGTGCCCCAGTCCGGGAGAATCCCACATGCCGCGGAGTGGCTGGGCCTGTGAGCCATGGCCACTGGGCCTGTGCGTCCGGAGCCTGTGCTCCGCAGCGGGAGAGGCCACAGCAGTGAGAGGCCCGCGTACCACAAAAAAAAAAAAAAAAAAACCATGAGATAACAGTTTACCTTTATATAGAAACACACATGCCACAACAGTTTATATGTGCAATAATTTTGTGAACATTATTATCTTTGATTTATATATATTTTATGAATTTGTTAAATTCTATAAAAATACTATACTCTCAGTATGAAAGTGAAAACAAAGACCTAAATAAATCTGGGTTAAGCAAAGGAAAAGATCAAGAAACCCTAATCACTAGGAAAAAAAGGAGTTATTATAATAAAAATAGTTATTATTTTTAAAAAACCAAAACACATTTAGGCCTTTGAAGAACTCTATTCTGGAATAATTCCAATCCAACTTTCAAGTCAAATTTCTCCAAGGTGAAAAAAAAATGCAATTTTCCTACTAATGACTTTTGGTATCCTTCTTTTTTCCAGGAAGATCATCAAACAAACAAAATATCAATCCAATAACTAAGAATGAATTAATAATGGCAAAAGTATTTACCATCATGATCCCCAAGAGAAAAGAGAACATGAAAAAGGCTTATCCAAATCTCTGAATCAGCCCGTATTACACAGGTGGATGTGTTTACACAGTAAAGTGAGGTAATAACTAGCCTAAGCTTAACACCGACAAGCCAGAATAGCAGAGTTTGTTACTGCAGAGATAGATACCATGTGGTTCAAAATCACTTCTCCTACAGCAATTCCTCATAATATATACCTGCCTAGTATAGAGTATGCTCCTAGTATAGAGTATGAAGGCCAATGTAAGGTGGTGTCTCAGAACTCTTGGGTGTTTCTGGGATCTATTTAAGGAGTCTGCAAGGTTCTCCCTTTTCCAACGTATCTGAGGCTGGATTTTCTCCATTTAGTTCAACCAAGCAACATATCACAACAGATTATAAGCAGAAGCAGATATGAGAACCCAGTTTCTCCTATTAAGCCAGATATTAAAGACACTTGCAAAGATATAAAACAATGCCACTTCTCCCACTATTTTTGTTTTATTCTGGAAAATGCAGTTTTAATTTCTTAAATGTTTTATTTATGTTAATATGTAATGAATTGTTATTTTTATGTGAATTAATTAAAAATTTTACATTTCTGTTTGAATTTCAAATACAGTTAAGTATCAATTACTATAAACCACATAAACAAACTCTTTTCTTTTAAGGGGTCCTAAGACCAAAAAGTTTGAGAACTGCCTGTCTAGGGTGTGTTTTAGTCCTCCTTGCCATAGTATTATAAAATACTTTAACTAGATGAAATCATTCTGGTAGGGTGCATTTTATCACCCCCAAATACATTTTCCATCTTCCTTTGCACATTCTATGCCCCAAGAGGCACAGACTGGCTCTCTTGCCTGTTGGTTTCAGGTTGGGCTCCATCACTGGGCAACAGGCAGGCGTCTGCAGGTAAGGGCATTTTCTGCTCCCTCCCTGCTTCAGTACATCTTTGCAGTAGCTATGTCTCCTCAACTAGAGCTGCCACCTGGTGGCCCCCGGTGGTTCAGGCTCTCACCGGGCTCCTCACAGTACTTCCTCCACTTGTCTTCAATTCTAGGGGTGATAAGGCTTTTCCACTGTTGCTATTCTCTGGATGCCTCAACCATACCTTGTTTCTTCTTAACCTGCCCATGCCTCTTTAAGTTCCTCCATTAAAGTTTCTTTATTTGAACCATCTGGGGAAATTCTGCTCCCTGGCAGTACCCTGACACAGATCTGCCAAAAGGAATATGGATGATTGTTACATGTTTCTTGTACCCATGAGTTTAATCCTCTTCCCTTCTAGGCTGAAGATAAGCTTTTAATAATATTAAGTATGCTTTCATTGTTAATAATTGTGAATAAAAATGAGTGAGAGGATATTCTCTCAAGAAATTTGAAGCATTTCATGAACATCATATGTTATGACTTTGTGAAGAGGACAAAAGATCTTTATTATCCCGTTTAACACCTGGGCAAAAAAAGTTATTAAACTGACTGAAAACAGACAAAATGGGAAGTCCACAATACAAAGTACATATGCATATAACAAAAAGATTTTAAATCCCAATCAATAATTTATTATTTTTTTAATATATATATTTTAAAGTTATATACTTTATTTTTGGCTGTGTTGGGTCTTTGTTGCTACGTGTGAGCTTTTCTCTAGTTGCGGCGAGTGGGGGCTATTCTTCATTGCAGTGCGCGGGCTTCTCATTGCGGTGGCTTCTCTTGTCGCGGAACACGGGCTCCGGGCGCGCGGGCTTCAGTAGTTGTGGCTCGCGGGCTTAGCTGCTCCGCAGCATGTGGGATTTTCCCAGACTAGGGCTCGAACCCGTGTCCCCTGTATTGGCAGGCAGACTTTTAACTACTGTGCCACCAGGGAAGCCCCTATTTACTTTAAGATTTTTTTGATGTGGACCATTTTTAAAGTCTTTGTTCAATCTGTTACAATACTGCTTCTGTTTATGTTTTGGTTTTTTGGCCCTGAGGCATGTGGGATCTTAGCTGCACCCCCTGCATTGGAAAGCAAAATCTTAACCACTGGACCACCAGGAGAGTGACAAAATAACTGAATTGGTCTGTTGGAATTAATTAGGTACAACATATATAACCCATAAACTAATAGTCAGGAACTGAGTCATGCAGGTGTTCACAGCTCTTAGCTTACCTAGAGTTTACATGACTCAGTGTTTTAATATCCTGGTACCACCATGGATAAACTCATAAGCAGCACAGTATGGCAGGACAGTCCCTCAGACATTTGAGGAACCCCTCAACTGTAATAATGTTATAGATACAGTAATCACAAAATGTTGTCACCATTTTTGAACCTGATAATCACCTCTTGACTTGAGACTGCGTTCTGTCCACAAATGGATGAATACACATCCAGTTAAGGACACTGATGCTACTGGATACCTTCTTTTCACTAAAGCTCTAGAATCTAACCAGTATCCTTTAACTCTGATTAACATCTAGCTTAGATGTTTGCACAAACTTATTTAAAAAGTTTTCTATCCCAGTGTAGCAGAGCCCTTTCCTACGAAAGACACAAAGTCACACCAAAGGTTCTAAAACCAAGTCCTACTTATATAGTTCACGCCACTGAGAGGCAATACTGATGAAGAGAGACTGGGCTGTGGTCAGAGACCATGGGTTCACAGTCTGGCTGTAACACATACTCTGTGAACATGAGCAAGTCCCATACCTTCTTTGGCCTAGTTTTCCTCATCTATAAAATGGGAATAATAAGTTACCTCAGGGGTCTGATGTGAAGGTTTTAAAAGTTAATACACATGAAGTACCTGGCAAATACTAAGTGTTTAATAATAATAATTATCATCACTGCATAAGTAAGCATCATGCCAACAACACTGCTCTTCCAAAACAATCCCACCATCTGAATCAGCTCAACTTAGTAAAGCCAGAGTAGAAGACAGACTAGGAATCCTGACCTAACTTCTAATGTAAGGACCACAATTAAAAACTTACCAGTAGCAAACCTAAATGTAAAAGACAAAGGAATAAAGTTTTCAGAAGAAAATACAGGAAAACACTTTCATGACCTTGGAATAAGAAACAGTTTCTTAAACAGGACACAAAAAGCTCCATTCATTTAAAAAAAAAAGGGAAGAGAAAAAACAAGTGATAAACTGAACTGCGTTAAAACTAAAAACTTTTATTAGTTAAAAGACACCAGAGTAGAAGATCTTCATAATACATATATCTAACAAAGACTCCTATAAAGAATATATAAAGATTCCTACAAATCAGTGTTTAAAAAAACACAAAAAACAGAAAACACAACAGAAAAATGGACAAATTACTTGAACACTTCAAAAACAGAGTACACAAATGGCCAATAAAAACACACTCAATACCAGGGAAATACAAATTAAAATCACCAGGAAATACCACTACTATTCCACCTGAATGGTAAAAATAAAAAAGAAAAATATCAAATGCTGTTTAGGATGCAGAATACCCAGAACTCTCATAACCTGTTGGTGGGAGTGTAAACTGACATACTACTCTGGAAAACTACTTGCTAGTATCTACCCTAATGGAATAAATGCACCCCCTAAATCCCAGCAATTCCACTCCAAGATATATAATCTACACAATAGCCTGAAACTGAAAACTACCCACCAAATGTCCATCAAGAGTAGAAAAGACCAAAAAAAAAAGTATATTAACACAATGAAGTACTACAGAGCAATGAAAATGAACACATTACAACTGCTTGCAATAATACACATGATTCTCACAAACAAAAAGCTGTTTTAAAGAAGTCAGATATATTCTAGGTGATTATTCCATTTACATTAAGTTCGAAAACAGGTAACCTAGTCTATATTATTAGAAGCCAGGAGAGTGGATACCCATGAGGGGTCAGAGTGACTGGAAGAGGACATGAGAGGGATCTGGGGTGTTAGGATTTCTCAGTTTCTTGATCTGGGTGCTGTTTCATGGGTGTATACAGTTTGTGAAAATTCATCAAGCTATACATTTATGATGCATGTACTTTTCTCATGTATATTGTAGTTCAATAAAAAGTTTCATTAAACTCAGTATCAGTAAATTATGAGGCAAAGTTTTTCTCAGTTATTTGTGTTGTTGCTATTTGTTTTTTATACATAGGTCCAGAAAATAATGTAATTTTCTGCTTAACAATTCATAAGTACGCCTCCATTTTTAAATACTAAAAATAGTAACTTTTATGGTTATACAAAAACTAGACAAGTCTATGCTAAATAAAACCATTCATCTTAACCGTAAAAACACAACAAAAAAACCTCAAAACTAACATTTAGTGAAACTAAGTCACCATGGACTTCAACATTATTTAGCAAATTTTGTCCACTACTATACTAAGACATACTATGAGTGATAAATTGAAAATACTGGTATATGTAAAATTAACCGGTACACACCAATGTACTTATTCATATATTAAAATGAAAGGCATAGGGTGAGAAAGAATAAAAGCCAAAGGACACTTTTCCACTGATCTAAAATTTATTATTCCAAATTATAAAATTTTTTTATTCCAAATCTAAAATTTATTATTCCAAACTAAGAAAGCAGCTGTACTCTATTTAAAATATTGTGTGGTTTTATTAAGGAGTTAGACAACTCAAAGAGCTTACAAATAATTTATTACCAAAAATAAAAGAGAAAAAAGGAAATGGGGGAAAATGCAGACATAATTCATATAAAATCAGAAATCCTGTTAGATCACAGTAAAGGGAAAGCAAATTAAAGAAGCAAAACAAAACATTCATTAAAGACTAGGGGCCAGCAAAGACAGTGGACTCCATACATGGTTAAAATGGAAAATTATAAAATTATATACATGATGAAACAAGAAGCTGGAGAAGATAACAGAAATACAAGAAAATCCCTCAGTCAATTTTTATTTTTGGAAAAAATAAAAGGTACAAGAAGTTACTATCAGTATCCTTTACCTCATACAGCCAAACAAAAAATTTAGAAATAATGTGAATATTGCTTTTGGGAAGATTGGCCTTCAACATCTCCCATGTAGAACACTTTGGAAATACATTACATTTTTCTTTATCACCAGCTCACTCCATTCCACATTAAGAAATTGCTAATCTGGTTATTAACCTTAAGAGAAGCACAATCACAAATCTTATACCTCCCTAAAAATCAACATTAAACCATAATGTCTTCTACATTATTCCATTCATCATTGTGCTCCAAAATTATTTCTAAACTACATCAATTGGAGTTTTGTGTTGTGTTGCATAACAACAAAAGAACTGATGTTTGGGACTTCCCTGGTAGTGCAATGGTTAAGAATCCGCCTGCCAATGCAGGGGACACGGGTTCAAGCCCTGGTCCAGGAAGATCCCACATGCCGCGGAGCAATTAAGCCCATGTGCCACAACTACTGAAGCCTGCGCGCCTAGAGTCCACACTCTGTAACAAGAGAAGCCACCACAATAAGAAGCCCGAGCACCACAACAAAGAGTAGCCCCCACTCGCCGCAACTAGAGAAAGCCCGCGCGCAAAAACGGAGACCCAACACAGCCAAGAATAAATAATAATTTTAAAAAAAGAAGTGATGTTTTTCCTTACCAATTCATATTCATCAAAAAGTTGTATGAGGGAAGGTGGAATGAACATATGAAAGCCCTGTAAAAAAGCATTAATCTGAGGCTGAATGGCTCTTGTCATTCGAAGTTCAGTGACAAGCTGGACATACTCCGCCTATTAAAAAAAAAAAGTTTCTGTGATGATTTCTTTTTAATTTCACGTACTTAAGACACTATTGATATAATCATTTCTCATTTAAGAGGTAAAGGTTTAGAATTAATTTGGCAGAAATATTCATACACCTCAGCAAACCAGTAATCTACCATTCACTAACCTGTTTAGGCCAAAATCCTAAGAATCAATCACCCAGGTTTCTCTCACACCCTCTATCAGCAAGTGCTATCAGATCTACCTGAAAAAACATTCTCAATCAGACCTTGTCTCACGACCTCCACTTTTAGCACCTTGGTCCAAGCCGTCATCATCTCTCACCCGGATTACTGCAACATCTGGTATCACTGCTGCCTCTGTTTGCCTCTGTTACTGCTTCTTCACCACACCAGAGTGACTTTTTAAAATTACGTATAGATTTTTTATATATAACTCAGATCACATACCCTCCTTCTCAAAACCCTACAATGACTTCCTATGACACTTGGATTGAAGTCCAAACTCCTTTCCTAGTCCATAAGGCCCTAAATGACCCAGCCTCTGCCTTGCTCTCATCTCATTTCCTTCCACTTTCCCCTTTGCTCCCTCACTCTATCCCCCAAACACAAGCTTGCTCAGGCCTCCTTGTCTGTATACTTCCTGGTTTCTCTGACTGAAATCTCTTACTAGACTGTAATCTCTCTGTAAGCAGGGGCTCTGTTTTGTTTACCAGTATATATCCTCAGCTCTTAAAAAAGAGGCTGTCACTTTGTAAGTGTTCAACAAATAATGTGATGAATGCATACATTCTACAAATTCATTTAAAACACACTTAGAACCTAATAAAAAGACTCATTTAAGTGTAGCCTATTTGATTCTGAGTTAAGGGAACCTATTTTCACACATTTTCTTTTAAAATACACATCACCATCATCTAGAACAGTGTCTCTTAAAATTTAACTAAAAAAATGTATTTTGGCTCAAACAAAATGAATTATCATCACTCTCTGTACATAAACCCTACCATTGTCATTATTCATATATTTTAAATTACAACTAAGTGAAACTTTCAGAGTTAAAAGCAATATGCTGTATATGGTTCTCACCTCCCAGGAATGAATGCTCTAAACACAGAGGGAGAAAACCTATTTTAGGCCCCTTCCTTTAATATATATATATTTTTTGGCACTAATCTGATGCTCTGTTCCCCCTGCCAAAAAAACGTCAGGCACTGAGCCAGCAAGTTATACATGATTCCGGCTATGAATTCTCCATACATCTCAGACCTACAGAATTGTCACAATGGATTACTCACAGCTCTCCCCAAACCCTGCACGGCTCCTTCTGCAATCTGGCACGGGGAAAGCTACTGTCTCTGCTATTCAATCTACTCCCACCCCAAATCCCACTCCCAACCGCCCAAAGGTTTTTCTCCATTGTATAGGAATTAATCAGTTTCTACAAGTTACATCCAGGTAGTTACTAGAGAGAGGGAAATAGAAATGTGTGCCAAACAATCAAACAGAAACACAAACTAAATTTTCAGGATCCAATCTAAAAAAATAATATATATAACACACTTCCAAGTAATAACCAGCAATGATTTCAGCATTAACACGTGATTATCTTTTAACTGATGTCTGTTCTAACTAAACTGCTTAATGAACATACTAAAATTTTTCTCCTCCATTCATTCATTAATAATTATATATTTCTCTCAAGATGTTTTGCTTTTATAATCTTAAGGTACTATTCACTAATAATTATTCAAGACCTCAAATTATGAAGCATGAACTGCTCAAGTACACTTTATTTTAATTTGCCATTGTATTCCATATTTATCAGAATAGTACACACTCTTTTCTATCAATTAATTCCTATTATTTCCTCATACATTCTATTTTTAAAAATTAATTTCACAAATATACTAATGTCCCCTCTAATATTATTTCCCACATTTATTTTTGTAGCTCTGGCCCACAGTTATTAGATATCAATTTGTGAAAAATCAGCTCCTCCAGATACCAGTCTCCACATTAAGTTAATTTAAATATGGACAAATCTTGGTCTAATTATTTCTCAGTAAAATAAAATCCAAGCCATCACAAAGTCTCCTGAGTTGTTTAGTAAAGTAAGAGTTTTCCAGGTAGTTGAAAGACAACTGTGTTTAAGAGAAAAAATCTGAATCCAGCTGCTTCTAAAATGTTTCCCTGCCTCCTTAAAGAGCACATCCTCAGAGAGAGTAACACACATTAACGTGTTCTTGATGACACAATTATTACTATGAACATCCACTATTATCATACACTAACATTCTGACGGTTCATACTGTACAGAAATACACTGGTTGCATTCCCACCACCTACGAAGGCATCGAAGTGACTCATCCACACACTTCATGCCCTTGAGTAACTACATCAAATACCTTAAATGCTCTAAGGAAACAGTCAACATGTAGATGACAATCAGTCCACAAAACACTGGCATAAAGAGTTGTTCAAATAAACATTAAATATAAAGGAAACCTAAAATCCCACTTCATTCTAAGGTATTTAAAGAGATGATATAACTTGGGTGTGGGGGGTATTTTTATCCCCAACAGATATATACGTGCTCCCACCTGAGTTGTACTGTTAATTCTTTGAGGGCATAAGATAATACCAGATGTCACAGAAGTAAATTGGAGAATTAACTATACTAAAGAATCTGAGTTAGTACCTGTTCTGGTGAAATAGTTATGTTTATAGAAAGCTTTCAACTTACAAAGCCTCAGCATAGAGATAACAAAATTAAAAAGAGCCTTAGCAACTTTTTCCTAGCTCAACCTCTGAGCCTCATAACTGATATAAGATAGGTAAGCAAAGAATAAGTGCCAAGGGAAAAATAAAAACACTAAGATTGAGATTCAACTTTCAGATATTACGTTCCAGTTAAATTGCATGTCTAGTTACAGAAACATTTTGTTTTAATTATCTCCTAGTCTTCTGAATGTGTGCAATGAATAATATCACCCCTTGGAAATCTTCCTTAAAATTTTAACTTCTTTTCAGGCTTTGAATCTAAATTATGTCTTCTTATGAGGAGTGGTGGTAACATTGAAAATTGACACCTTTTTTTTGAAGCTATTTTTCTTCTTGAAAATTTTTTTCACGATTTTTGAAAGAGATATATATGTATCATGTTTACTTAACTAATAGTTAACTTTTAATAGTGAAAGCAAAATGTTATCCCAAGTAAGCTGATAAACTTGGACATACTTGTAAAACTGTTTGAAATAGTTAGTTTTACTTTTAAATTAATAGTTTAAAATGGCATTATGACTGGCATAATTCAGTTCACCATTTGAATATAAATGCTTTAGTAATAAAAGCTTCTTTCCTGGGCTTATCCACTTGATTATTATTGCTGTGGTATGTAAGAGTTTTCACTGAAAATTTCTCCACTGAAAACTCAAAGGATACCAGATTTCTTCTGCAGGAATAAGCAGATATAAGAAAAAAGAGAGGCACATTTTTACAATGTAACATTTTCCAATAACTTATCCTTTACCAATATATTCTTATTTTTAAGGTCACTAATTAGTTATAAAGATTGATAGTCTGATAAAAATCCTATTACATCAGTTTCCATAGAACAAATTCAGTCATTGAAAATAGTGACTCTTCAGGTTACCATTACAAGGATTTGGTGATTTTTTTTTTTTTTTGCGGTACATGGGCCTCTCACTGTTGTGGCCTCTCCTGTTGCGGAGCACAGGCTCTGGACACGCAGGCCCAGTGGCCATGGCTCACAGGCCCAGTCACTTTGCGGCATGTGGGATCTTCCCGGACCGGGGCACGAACCCGTGTCCCCTGCATCGGCAGGCGGACTCTCAACCACTGCGCCACCAGAGAAGCCCCGGATTTGGTGATTTTTAAAGTGAATTTTTAGAATATACCGACTAAAATGCAGAGGAAAGTATGTCCTCCTTCACTGACAAAAAGATACTAAAGATAATTTAAAACCCAATCTAAAAATACATACATACACTCAATATGGAGAACCTTAGACCTAAACTGTTTTAAAAGTTTTCAGAGTAATAAAAAGATCTCTCATAGTATACTTTTCTGAAGATACACATAGGAATCCACTTTAAGTCAATAATCTATATAGACAAGCTTGTATTTTGTACTTGGATGGGTATCAAATGTGCTTGTATGTGAAATAAATCAAATTAAACTAGCAATAAAAGATAAGGTATTAACCAAATAAAAATGAAATGGAGGAAAACATACTAAATTTTTAAATTGAACTATAGTTGATTTACAATGCTTTGTTAGTTTCAGATGTACAGCAAAGTGATTCAGTTATATATATATATGTATATATATATATTCTTTTTCATACTCTTTTCCATTATAGGGTATTACAAGTATTGAGTATAGTTCCCTGTGCTATACAGTAGGTCCTTGTTGTTTATTTTATATATAGTAGTATGTATCTATTAATCCCAAACTCCTCATTTATCCCTCCCTCCCCATCCTTGCCCTTTGCTAACCATAAATTTGGAAAACACACTAAATTTGTATTTGCTACCTTGTTCATATTCAGTGCCTTAGTATATGAGAGGCCCAGCAGTTACACAACCATACAGACCTCGATTAAAACTGAGGGTCTACCAGTTACCGATTTTGGGCCCTTAGACAGTTATTTGACTGTCTATATTCTAAAGAAATATAGTGTCATAGTTACAAGCTCAGGCTTGAAATTTATAGACTGTCTGGATTCAAAACCACCACTTATTAGTCTTATGATTTGGAGGAAAGCTACTTAACCTCTCTATGCTTCAGTTTCCTCACCTGTAGAAAGGGGTATCTATACCTCATAGGATTGTTTAAGTGTAAGTTAATACACATAAAGCACTTTTAACAGTGCCTAGCACATTATAAACACCTAATACATGTAAGACGCTTTTATTATTAAAGCTGTTCCCACACTGAATGAATAGAAATAACTATCTCAAAAGGCTGTTAGAGTAAATGAGAAATGCATAAAGAGCACAACTCGAATAAATGAAATATAACAAAGTACTCAATAGGCAGTGGCTATTATCATCACTAGAGAATACAACTGATGTGATGAGGTTGATGACTAGGAGAATGACACCACCCCCCATCATTCTAGAGCCCATCCACCTAAGTGGCTCATCCTGGAGTCCTTCTTTTTCACCTTCCCAAACAGCTAATTACCATGTTCTACAAATTCTACATCCTCAAAAGATGTCTCATTTTCTCCATCCTCACTGCCACTGTCTTATAAAATCACTCATGCATGCTCCCCAGAGCAACGCCACAATCACCTATCAGTTGCCCTGACTCCAATATTGCCCCATTTCAACCCATTTTTCACACTCCAAGTTGAGATTGGTGTTGTTTTTCTTAAAAAACATAAATTCAGTCATGTCAGTGCCCTCTACAGCATCTGCAATCATCCCTAAGCCTTCAGAATAATTTTCAAATTTCTAATTGTGGATGCAAAGTCTTTCAGAATTTGGTCCCTGTCTACCTCTCCCACCTTATCTTTTCCCACTCATTTTCTTTGAAATCTACGCTAAGATCTACAACTCTGACCTACCTGTGGTTCCCCAAACAGACCATGCTCTGCCATCTCTGTGCCCTTCTATAAGCCCAGAACATGTCCTTCTCCCTTTCCTCACTCCTATCTGACCACTTAATGCTTCTCCTCTATAACTCAACTTCCATGCCACCTCCTCCATTCCCTGATATCTGTCCCATCTCACCCCCCCCATTTTGTTCTCTCCCAGACTTAATGAACTTTATGATTAGTATGGTAAAAGTGTTGTTAACACTTAAAAGCCATGGAGCTTACTCTTCAGTACTAAGAGCTAGAACTGAAGGCCTAGCAAAAATATGTCACTCCTAACTTAAGGTTTTATGCTTCCACAATTTTATCGTTTGGTCAAGAATTTAAAAGTGAAAGTGAAAAGTTAAAGCAAAACTTTTAAAAATGCTGAAAATACTATTTAAATGTAAATGTTCAGCTCCTGGTAATTCAGCCATTTTCTAAAGTGAAACCAAGTGATCTTATTTTTTCCTCTAGATTTTAAAACAAATCATTGACAGATATAAAATTGAATTTAAAAGAGAATTTTATTTCAATTATGGAATATATACTGTTCTGCCTACATTACTTGTATTTATTAATATACTTCTTTTTAAACAAAGGTATTTTATCTATTTGGTTTCAGTCTACAATTACCAAAGCCTTTCAATAAAATTTAGGAATAAATGACTCCCCCATGTGGAGATTAGCTTACATCGACTTTTTCTTACTAACATGCTTGGCAAGTCACTTAAGCTTCAATATGCTTAGAAATTCTGACGTTGATGCCAAATGTGACAATTATAACTTTATACCTAAAGTTAAGTAAGTAAAAGGCTGACCCTAGAGTAACAGAAAAAGTTCATGACAGAAATGTATGTTAAAATATAACAATAACACCTCTAAAGAACACGGTTTGAAAATTTTATTTGTAAATTGAATAATTTAACAATTCTAAATCAAGTGATCAATTTAAGATGTTAGTATGTTTTTAAAGATTTTTAATTTTAAAAAATCAGGTTGCTTATTGCACAAACATTAAATGCTTAAGCATCAACAATTTGATATACAATTACACTTGACCTTTACTAGTAATATTAGAAAAATGAGAGGCTCATTTTATTGTGAGAAATGTTTGTATCAGAAAAACAAAAGCTGAGAATTAACATATTAATGATTGAGATCCTGCTTTTACCTCTATATTACTGAACCTCATCATCAAAGTTAGCCTGTCATTAACAAAACAATGTCAATAATATAGTTAAATAAAAACGTGCTAAACTTAGAAACAAAACATCCAAGCTCTTTCATGTTACAGCAATATTCCAGCCTCAGGCTAGACTCACGATCAAGCCTCAATATAAGTGTATTCTTATTTGTTATTATTTATTAAATATCTTCCTTCTTTCTAGATTTTAATACAAAAACACAAATGCAAAAGAATAAAATACATATTTTAAAAATCTAAACAAAAATCATGTCATATGGAAGAGAGGCTGTTAGGAGATACAAGTATAAATATAGCTATCTACCATGCAATTGTTAATGAGCCTTTCCACTTTTCATATATCTGAGAGGAGTGACAAATCCAATCACCAGAGAGTGTATTCACAGATAGGAATCATGTATGAGATTCTCTCATGAAAAGCAATCACTTGCTTATAATGAAGATTTTATGACTTCATTACCCCTAATTGAGAGGAGGTAGCCACTGTAAAATAAAATAATAAATGCACTATGAGGTGGACAATCTAATAATTAGAAGATTTTATAAAAATTTCCATTCACTGGCAAGTTCATATAGATTCAAAAAATTATTTTAAGCATTTTACTATTTTAATCTTCCAGAGTTTAACGTGACTCATTATATTAAATCAAGTAAGATCTACCTCAGTGTGATTACTTTTACTAACAGGATGAAGAACCTTATACTTGAAACTAGGAGACCTGGGTTTTGGCCCCAGCTTTACCATTAACTCTTCAGGCTTCAGTGTCCTCATGTGTAAAACGAGAGGGTAGACTAAAACTTTACTAAGTATAAATGTACAAAAACTCAGGTCCTGATTTTATATTCATAAACTAAATTTTTTTTTTAAATATGTAAAGTATCTAAGTTTCAAAAGGTAAAATTACCTAGCTTAATTTAGGTCTTCATTCCTATAGATATGTGAAACCTAGGAACCTATTTTTATAGAAAACTATCCAATAAAAACTAACTTTTGTGTTGTGTTTATCAGTTTAAAAAATGCTGGTACCAATTCTGTATGGGAGGTATTATTATCCCAAGCACACAGAATAGAAAACTGAGGCTCAAAGAGGTTAAAACACAGCCAAGTCTTTTGGCTTTAAAAAAAAAAAAAAAACAAACTACATTTTACTATATCTCTAGTCTACAAAATGATTCAGTGGACATTACTTTTTAAGTTAGCTGATTCTGAAGCTGTCTTGGAATTATAATCCAATAAAAGGAAAGGAAAAAGGTTTTAGTCCTGTTTTACCAGAAGTTGCTACTGGTAAGTGATAGAACTGGAATTCCAAAACCAGATTTTCTGACTCCCAATTTCCTACATAATCTATCAAAACATAAAATAAAGCTGTATTATATATTAAAGTAATATTAACTTTCAACAGTGTAATTTAAAACGTGCACCAAGTTTTTAAAAAATATGTACAAACAGGAGATATAATAATAAATAAAAATAATCAAGTTATAAAGTTAAAAAAAGATCAAGTTCAGAGGTCCCGTAGAATTTACTGCATCCCAAAAGTGTGTACAAAGTTTAAACACTGGGATTTCTTCTCTCTATTGGAACTATTAATATCGTACTTCTAAAACATGAAATAGGGATCTAGTGCAAATATGATATTGATGTAAGTTTATATTTCTAATCAAATGTTTTGATATGCAGATGCCCAACTTACACAATCAACTGAACTATGCTCTAGGCTGCTTCAGGAACTGCCTCAGCATATCTAACACAACAATGAAATGATCCTTTATAATTCGAAGTCTGGTATTTGACGGTTTAGTTAATTTAAATATTTTATCTGTTATAAATGTTACAAAAGTCTAACAGTAAAAGTTTTCCTGGCTAGTGCCAGGAGACTTAGAGTAATTAGCAAACTATCAGGGCTAAGTTACAAACAATGGCTAAGGTAAAAATTCAAATACTTACTTTGTTATTTTGTGTTACAAGAATACTTCCACCCCCAGGTTTCAAAGGCACCTCTTCCATTGCTCCAAACACATCAGTCTCAACAGAAAAAGTTAGTTCTAGACCCAAATCACTAATATCATTATCTAAAATCCACTGCAAATTTTTGGCATATTCTGGATCAATGGATGCCACATCTTGGTAATTCACAGGAATACCTAAAAATGCAAACATACAGCAGTTATATTCTAAATGTTTCTGCCTTTCCTTATCTGTTTAATGGTGAAATACTGCCCTCTACAGATACTCTGTAAAACTGCAAAATATAATCCAATTCACAGCATGATTTAAATGAATGTTAATTCCTGAATTTGGAAGTCTGTAAATTTAAGCTTACATTTCTACAATGTAACCTTTCTTTGAAACAGCTATTCAGGAACTTATTATAAACTTTAAAAAGTGCCAATTCTCTTAAGTATACTCATATTAAAATGCATTTTTAGCATAAACATACACACTAAAATGGAAAAAAAAAACTTTTTTTAATCAAAAATGTAGGTTATTTTTTCTCTCCCTCAGGCCCCCAAATGCCTTACATACACAGTCTCCAATCAAAACAAAAATTATTCACCCAAAATGCCACCATTTATCTACTTAATTTTCGCTAGAGCCTACAAGAAAAACACTTTAAATAAATGCCTAAGGAAATAACAATGGAGCCATACCAAGAATGTGCTTGTAGAATGATCTCGTGAAGTAAATGTTCACCAGCTGCCTATGGTTCAGAGCTAATCCCAAGATCTGTCCAGCAAACCGGAAATAGTTCAAGTGATCGGGATTTACATAGGAGTTGCTATTAGGTTGAAAAGTTGTTCCTATTAAAATAAAGACAAAATAATTTATTTTTAAGACCATGCATAAGAGAGATCATTTCAATGCAGGTAAATTAGTTCACATACAACTTCAGCAAAGCTAAGGTTACATTATGTATAAACGTTCTTCAGCGAAGAAAGTTCTTTGTGGAATATTTAATAGTGGAATTGGAAATACTAATCATTAATTCACACATTTATCAGAATAAGTCATTCTGCAGAGAGAAAATTTTAGAATACTTTTCACTGAAAGTAGTTGGAAGAGGTGTCAGAGAGATCCTAGAAATACATACACACAATAGTGGAATTGGAAATACTAATCATTAATTCACACATATCAGAATAAGTCTTCGTGCAGAGAGAAAATTTTAGAATACTTTTCACTGAAAGTAGTTGGAAGAGGTGTCAGAGAGATCCTAGAAATTCATACACACACACACACGTTTTCCCAGGCAGTGTGGAAATAACTACTTAGGCTATGAATTAGGGCAGACATTGTTTCATTCACCTATACATGCCCAGCGTAGCAGGTATGCACTACCATTTTGCTCCTTAAGGAACTGAGCACTACAAGAGAATAACTAAAATTTTTAAATGTACAACTATTTTCCTCATGACAAATAATCAAGTTTGAATAAGTACCACTGAGGTATAAAAGTAAAAACAGCATTAGCAATAGTTATTGACTATTGCCAAACTCTAGTGCAATGGAGGGTAATTCCAGTTACATGAAAAAAAAGTCTGGAAATAAGATAGTGGTGAATGTACTTAATGCTACTGAAGCGTACACTTTTAAATGGTTAAAATGGTAAATTTTACGTTATGTATATTTTACCACAATAAGAAAGTCTCAAAACCAAAAATGT
This sequence comes from Aethalodelphis obliquidens, assembly GCF_003676395.1. Classification (NCBI taxonomy): domain Eukaryota; kingdom Metazoa; phylum Chordata; class Mammalia; order Artiodactyla; family Delphinidae; genus Aethalodelphis; species Aethalodelphis obliquidens. Next base: position 53,375,668 of record NW_020837947.1, on the reverse strand, counting down.
AGTGCAATGGAAAAACCTAATACCAAGATCTCAACTTTAAATAACCTCCCTTATTTTTTCTGTGTGACCACTACCTCTCATTCATTCAACAAATATTTACTGAGTTCATGCTATTTACTTCTCTTCTAGGCACCTGGGCAAAAAGAAAGACTGATAAATCTAATGAAATAGCATCAAAAATAAATAAACAAAGGAAAAGTGAAAGTATTGGAAAGTGAAATGTTTGGCCATTGAGCATACATATTTTAACTCTTTGTGCTTTGCTGGTCTTTGATTTATCAGTGCTGGCACTGGACTATATTGGCATGACCAGTAAGTTTACTTAGATACAAGGTACACATTTGGAAGCTTATGGCTGAATGACTTAAAAGGGCCACATGAAGCTAGTCATCCACTGTTAAGTACCTTTTGAGAATCATTCCCAGTCATGATATAAGATTGGGTATTAAAAGTCAAAGCAGGGACTTCCCGGTGGTCCAGTGGTTAAGAATCCGCCTTCCAATGCAGGGGACGCGGGTTCGATCCCTGGTGGGGTAACTAAGATCCCACATGCTGCGGGCAACTAAGCCCACGTGCCACAACTGGAGAGCCCGCCCACCGCAACTACTGAGCCCGCGAGCTCTGGAGCCCACGCACCACAACTAGAGAGCCCACATGCCACAACGAAGACCCAGCACAGCCAAAAAAAAAAAAAGTCAAAACAAAGTTTTGTGAGATGAAGAAAGACTTCAAAGACAAACATAACCATTATTCCAAAAATACAATATTCTGCGAATAATCAGAAATACTTTTACCTATTTCCTCCCCTAGGTCTGTGTATAATTCCTTCTCTAAGTACTTTCTGGGAAATTTGGGTTATTAAAAAGAATAGATACAGAGAAGTCAAAAGAAAAAAAGGAAACACACGGGGGGAAAGGTCTTCAGGAAATTAATAATTTTTAGCTCGAAAGTGAATTAAGATAGAATATAAAGTTTATGTCATGTTTTAAGTTCAAAACCAATAAAACTGTGACATTTCATCATCTCAGAAAAACCCTATTCAATAAGAAAATATCATTTTCACAGAATAGTAATAATAGCATCGGGCTTCCTTGGTGGTTCAAGCCGTGGTCCGGGAAGATCCCACATGCCGCAGAGCAACTAAGCCCGTGCACCAAAAGTACTGAGCCTGTGCTTTAGAGCCCGCGAACCACAACTACTGAGCCCATGTGCCACAACTACTGAAGCCCACGCACCTAGAGCCCATGCTCTGAAACAAGAGAAGCCACCGCAGTGTGAAGCCTGTGCACCACAATGAAGAGTAGCCCCTGCTCGCCTCAACTACAGAAAGCCCACATGCAGCAATGAAGACCCAACACAGCCAAAAAAAAAAAAAGAATAAATAAAATTAATTTTTAAAAATATTTTTTAAAAAATAACAATAATAGCATCTAATATTTATTTCTGATTTCTATGTGCAAGGCACTGGGCTAACCATTTTTACACAACAGCTGATTTCCCACTATATTATAAAACATAGGTTATCACCATATTCAAATAAGGAAATCAAGGTCCAGAAATACTACATTTATTGGATCAAGATCATAGCAGAAAAAGGGACAGAGCTAGGATGCACATTCAGTGGAATGTGCCAAAGGCCAAACTCTTAGCCACTCTACTACACTACTATTGCTCTATAGTAAGCATCTTAATTTAATTAGAAAGCAAGTTTTAAAGAAATTACTACATACATTAGGTCTATCCAAACATTCCCCACATTTAGGAACCCTGAATGTAATTTTCTTCTTGTCAACTAAACGTAAGAACATGAAAATATTTCATCTATATTTTATTAATATTACAGCCCCAAAGAGAAGACATACATGTCTTACAAAAAGGACGAATCAGAAACTATGGTCTATGTGCTTCATCATATTACCTGCCATAAATTTGCAGAATAAGCACCTCAACTAATGATTCCACACCAAATCTGTTTTTCAGATATGAAACTAAATAAACAACTCAGAATAAGTGACTATAAAGAAAAGAAATAAATCTAAAATACAATGTTTTAATGCTAAATCTTGCTGCAAAGATTAGGCCTAAAAAACTAGGGCCTCATCATACTTGTCGTAAAATCACAAAGACACTAAGTTCATCTCAGAGCAAAGAATCAAAGGTTACAGAATTAAAGTAGGAAGTCCCATATTCCTAAATAATTTCAAATACACTGAATGTGTCTGAGGAGCCCATCACATAGGTGAACATCTGCAGTTCTCTAGCATCACTGCAGCCCACCCCCGCTTGCCTCTCATAGAGTCATCCTTCTTATTCAATGGAGATTTGCTGCTGGTTTGGTTGGATACAATAGGAAACTACAATTAATAAGACACTCTCTCCTTATAGAAGAATTTAAACATTGGGAAAGAAAAATTTTTCAGGAAATAAAAGCAACTGAACAAAGCATTTAAAAACTGAAATCCCTGAACAAAGCATTTAAAAACTGAAATCCCACCTTCACTTGGATGTAAGTCTTTATTAAGTTAAAGAACTCTCAGGTATATCTTATACAAATGAGGTGGTAACCATTGCCATTTAGCGTATCAAATGACAATTCAGTAGGTAGCAAACATCATTTCAATGATGTTTTTATTTGCATTACATGGTTAAATAAGAGCTTTTTAGTTACCAAGTCTTAATCTTTTAAAAGGGCTAAAAACAAAGTTACTATAAACAAACAGATTATAAGTTAAGATTTAACACACCATGATTTCTAGACTTTGTTTTTAATGACCAATAACTTTTAAGAGTTGGAAACTCAAATAGGGTTAGCAAATTTTAACTTTTCCAACACGGACTTGTATTTTTTTTAAGTTCATCTACTAGCACGATTTTATAAAAGGAAATTTTAACTCAAGAAAGGTAGACTAAAGGACGATCCTTAAATTGAATAAATTTAGTTTTATTTTATACAAAGAACTGATGAAAACTTCCTTGAGGCCAGCACTAGTCCTTGAGACAAGCATTTGAGAACCAACTGTTCAGAGGAAAGAATGCTAGGCTGAGTCAGGTTCCACTCAAGATCCTACCGCTCATTAACTGCTAACATAAACAAAAACCCTGAATTTCAATTTCCTCTTCTATGAAAAGGGAATATCCAACCACCCTAGCTCACAGGGCTAGTATAGGAATCAAAGGATAAAATGCACTGAAGTAGTCTGAAAATGTGACAACTCACAGAAAAAGTCATCTAGACTGTACAACTTACCATCAGCTGACTGGGTAAACAATGCATAATCAGGATTGACTATCTCATTAGACAGAATATCAAACCACTCACGCACAACACCTTGACCCTGAGTTCAAGAAAATAAGATTAAGTATCAACAGAAATATATGGTGAAAATTTTTTCTAAATAATAACAACATTAAAATTATATTAAATTTCTTCCATTATCAATTAAATATTAAACTTCACTGAAGGGCATTTCAATCTTTTAGAGACAGTGATCTTAACAACACTTATTTTTGTACCCACCATGCCTTCTTCCCCATGGAACCGTACAGCAATTCCTTGCTTTAGCTTTGCACAATTTGCTTTTGACACAACTTCACAGCTACTCCTAAAAATAGAATCTAAATATGTAGCATTGGTTAATTTTACATATTAAAATTTACAATAACTAGTATTTTGTGCCTCACACACACATCACTTTGTTAAACATACCTCTGTGAACTAGCAGGATATCATTTTCATTCACTGGCCTGTGCACCATGTCTGAATCTGGCTGTCCTGAATGCAAATGTTCATAGAACCATTCACAGCGATCTTTAAATGGCTACCCCAACAAATAACAGTGAAATATGTTAGCAGTATTTCAGTCACTTAACTGTCAGATTTACTTAACTAGCATGCTAAATGCCCTTTCTACAAATAATCATTCTTACACCTTTATTTATAATAAGTAGTTCTAGATAAGGTTCTGACATTACATCCACTATTCACAAAAAGGCAGATCTGAGCTGAAACACTTTGACTACCTAGAGAGCATATTTCTTTTTATTCCCTATATTATCAACAGAAAAGACTTGATAAATTAAAAAGAATTCAATATCAGACATACAATTGAACACACTCTCAATTTCTTTTAAACCCAAGAAGGCTTGTAAGAATGAATTTCCACATCCAGAAAAATTATGTTGCATGTTCATTTAATTTTCTATGAAAATAATCTTTATGGCTAATTGTAATTTCCATCCTCTGAATATATGCAGCAACTAGAAAGGAATTTGTTATCCTTTTTTCTTCCCTTCCTCCACCCTAAAAACTGAAGAATAAGATCTCGTGAACAGTAAATAAAGTCTCTACCTTTTGTTCTTTTGCCAGATATGCAAACTGTAAGTGATTTGTAATTTTATTCATCAGAAAGTATTATTGAGTACCTAGGATGTGTAAAATGTAAAAATTTCATTGCTGAAAACTGTTTAATACACTTAAAGAGATGAGAATAACATTGGAACAATATAACACATAATGATATCAAGTTCTAAACAGTGAAGTACAGACCACAGTGCACTAAGAATTCAGAGATTGTGCGGATAAGTGGAGTACAAAGGCTTCATGAGGTCCTGGGTAGGTCTTGCTCAAGCAGGAGGAAAAGAAAGCACACCAGGCTAAGGGAGACAAGGAAAAAGGCTCAGAAGGAGAAACTGTGACTCCACGGAAGATGCAGTGAAGGCGCCGGCATAACTCTACACATATTGAAAGAAGGAAGTTTTTGTAAGTAAATCAAGGACATAATTATGGATCCTTCGAATCAAGTAAAAGACACAGTGGCCACTGAAGATACTTGGCCAGAGGAATAGCATGGTAAATGCACTCACTAAAATGAGAGTACTACCAGGATAAAGGGAGGCCATCTAGGCAGCAGTTGAAATAATACGTATAGACTGATACGGTCCTGGTCATGGTAGGAAAGAAGAACAATGAAGTAAATCTGAAAGACATTACTCCTCTGAATAAAGAAGAAAAGTAAAAGATCTCTAGGGGCAGAACTTAAAATCAGAAACAGCTTAGAGGGGGAACCCCAGCACCACCACCGCCTACCCCACTCCTAGAAGGCACTGGTGGAAGACAACGAATGAGGTTTTATATGTTCTGAATTTAAGGTTACTTAGGATATAACTACTAAGAGCTTAGAAATAAATACTAGAACGTTCTGCAGCTGAGACATGAGAAAGAGAGTCATGAACAAAGCTGAAATGGGAGACAAGGTAATGTCCCTTGTTCAAGAGATTAAAGACACAGGGACAAACACCAAGAACAGAGAAGTTTATGATCACAGGTCAGGATTGAGAATTTGCTTATTAGCAAATGATACACACAGCTAGAAAAGTCAAAGGAGAACCAGGGTGGTACAATACCACAAAAGCCAAAAGTTTCAAGAGATAAATACGATTCATGTCCAACACCACAAAGAGGTTCTCTCTCATGCAATTTTTAGGATACCAGTAAATTTCTTCATCTGAGCTAAACTAAACATTTGTTTTCTTCAAAAGACTTAAACATCTTTTTATTAATTCTTAATAAAAATATTTTTATGAAAATAACTGGTGCAAGATTAATTTTTGCCTTTTAATGCCTGTTCTTTCAATAAGAAAAGAGTAAATGCTCCTTTCTCCAAAGTTAAATGTATAATTTTGTCCATACTTCTAGCAGTTTTCCACATTTTAAATAAAACGCTGCTGTTGTTATATTCATTACTGGTCATATAAATAAAATATTTCATTTTTAGTAAACAGGCTAGAATGTTAAGTGCTTGAAATTTTAATGCTGATTATTCCTAAAACTTAGGTAAAAGAGGAGAGAAAAAATATTACACAGAATTAATGTATTTAAATATGGGCTTTGAAGTTTGATAAACATGGTTTGAAATCCTAGATCTGCCACTACTAGGTTTGTGATCTTAGGGGAATTACAAGTTCTCTCAGAACTTTAGTTTTCCTACCGGTAAAATGGGGAAAATAATACCACTTCAAGGGCTAATTCTGAGGATTAAATGAAATAATGCAAATACAGAACAAAATAATAATAATCATAAATTAACTAACGTTTATTAAAGCATCTATAAGCCAGGTACTGTTTTAAGCACTTTACATGCATTTTCACATTTAATCCTCACAACACTCTGAGAAAAAGGGACTTTTATCATCTCCATTTCATAGAAGAGAAAAATGCAGCACCAAGAGGTTAAGTAATTTGTGCAAATACTCAACTCCCAGAACGCTAATAGATGTTGTTCTTATCACTCACAACAACGTAAAAATTATTGCGAATAAGTATTTTAAATGACAGTAAACTTATCTGCCATTATAAGATATTAAATATTAAATTCTATCCTTCATATAGAAAATGTGGACCATTTGAAAATAAATACAAGTGGCAATTTTTTAAAAGTAATTCAAATGTAACATTAAAAGGTACAAAATGCTACCTTCAAAAGCTAGTAAGTTATCTGTTAAGATCAAAACATCCACACACACATCCATATACCTACAAAGCCAAAGACCACATTTCTGTATGTAAACTTTCTGAGTACCTGCATTTCCATAAAATAATTCACAAAACAGGACTGATTACAGAGGCTCTTCTTAATAGTATTTGTACAGCAATACAAAATGTCTCTCCCTTTAACTAGCAGGTCACCTGAAAACCACCAACAGAAGAAGAAGTCAATCCCTTAGCAGAGGTAGCTGTTTTTGTTTTTACTTTTTTTAATAGCCTCCAAGTTACAGAAAATTTCTTAGTATAGTACAATGGTGGGGTTTTTTTTCCCCTAAGGTGAAAGTAAACTGCTAACATGAATAGTACAATGGGGTGTTTTTTTTCCCCTAAGGTGAAAGTAAATTGCTAACATGATGTCCAGTTACCCCTAAATACTTCAGTGTGTATTTCCTACAAACAAGAGAATTCTCCTACACAAGCAGTTTACAATCATCAAAATCAGGAAACTGACACTGATATATTACTATATCTAATCTTCAGACCCCATTTCAAGTTTTGCCGGGATCCATATAATGTCCTGTATAGCATAATGACTCATGAACTGCGTTCAGTTGTCCGCTTTCATTCTGGCACAGCTGTTCAGTGTTTTCTTAATTTTCATGACCTACATTTAAAGATTGCAGGTCAGTTATATTGTAGAATGTCTCTCAGTTAGAGTTAGTCTGATGATTTCTCATGATTAAAGTCGGGGTATGCATCTTTGACAGGAATATCAAAGAAGTGACACCGTATTCTCAGTGCATCCTATCAGCTGGCACACTGGTATGGCTGCTGTGATCACTGCCAAGCTTCTCCACTGTAAAGTTCCTTTTTAATCTTTGTAATTAGTTAGTATTCTAAGAGGAGCTACTTTGAGACTATAAAAATATTCCACCCTTCATCAAACTTTCCATTTATTCATTAATTCTTTCACTATAGACTTACAGGTTCCGACTTTATTTGCAATATTTTGCCATCATTATTTATTTTGATGTTCAAATTGTTCCAGATTTGGCCAGTAGAATCCATTCAAGTTGATTCTGAACCGTTTTGACATAACCTCATAATTCTCTACACAACTTTCTGGCACAATAAGATGATCCAGGCTCATCTTGTACTTCCTCTGAATTAGCCATTTCTCCAACAGGCCCTCGTTCATTGAGAATGGTATTCAGAGACCAAGAAATGGATGCCAGGTTTGCTGTATCTATCTAACCACATAGGAAACTGTAAGTTCACAGTGATATCTCCAATTCCAATCCAATAGTACATGATTCATCGTTTTCCTCCATTTTTTAACTTTCTCCAACAGTGAGACACATTATCTTTACTATACTGACTTATTCAATCAACTGCCCCACCTCATATATAATCAATCTTCTGTCACTGACACGGACCATTCACTGCATAGATACCCTATACTCCACTCAAGCTTTGTCAAATTACTCTGAGCAACTGTCACCACCCTGCACACTGGACATCCTCCATATACCGTGCCAACTCACATACTCCGTGCTGAGCTCCTCTTCTACACAAACACCCTCCTTAGCATGTCCAAGCTCCTCACTGGGCCACCACTATGCATGTGGACACCCGCACTGGTCAGGCAACAAAACCCCCTCTGTGGGTCAAAAAGGTGGATAGCTAATGCAGATGCTTTTGCAGGAACGGAAGAGGGAAAATGAAGTGAAAAGCAGAGACAGTATTGAATATAGCAAACTACCTCTTCCAAAAACTTAAAGCTTCTTTCACCTATAATCTCATTTACCCTAGAATGGAGTAATTTAGTGTAGATTAAGAAAATGAACTTAAGAACCAGATGGACTTTTAAATTCTGGTTTCCCCACTTAGTAGCTGAATGACTTAAACAAGTTGCTTAACCTCTCCGGCTTCAGTAAAAGAGTACCTATCTCACATGATTGTTACAAAAATAAAATAATCTATGTGAAAAAATGTATGGAACCTGACATAAAGTTAGCATTAAATAAATGCAAGTTATTACTACTACCTTATCTTTTACATCATCATTATTAAACAGATGCCAAAGGAGACCTATATATATGTGTATAATTTTATAAAGATTAGTTCTTAGCTTTCTTTAATTTCTAAAAGGATCAGTGTCCCTGAAGACAATTTAAAATATCTATAGCCTTTATCTTATGACTACTAACCAAACCATTACCTCCAGTCTAGCTTACATTTCAGACAAATTATTTCCTAAAACTTTGTAGGATCATGTCATTCTCCTAAAATTATTAGTGGCTCCTGACAGCCTAGCAAATGGAGAGTCTGCAATCTGGCGATCAATGTTCCATACATTATAACCCTAATCTACCTTCCCAGAATTACATCTCATTCCTCACCTACACAAAATTTCTGCTTTAACCCACTGTATTTTAATACACTTTTCCATCTATATGTCCTGACCCATATCTTGGCTAGAATGTTCATCTTCCCCATTTACTCCTTTCAAAATTTTGCATGTTTTTTAGATTAAAATCCACCTCCTCTTTGAAATCTCCCTTGACTACAGCAGCTAAAAGCAAGCTCTTCCTCCCTTAAACTCCTAAAGAATCAGGTCATACTGTAATTACTGTATTTTACGGGTACGTTTATTATCTCCCCTGCTAGACTGAATTAAGATCCCCTTGGAGACAGAACATATCCTTTCTATCTCCAAAACAACTACCATTTATTGAACATATATACAAGTCACTATTTAAAACTTATTATTCACCATGGAGGTTTTATGAGGTTGGTGTCATTATCTCTGTTTTACAGATGAAGAACCCAAGGCTCAAAGATGTTAGAAATATGCCCAAAGTCACATAGCTGCTAAGTAGCAAAACAAGCTTTTCCCAAGCATGTTTCATGAAACATGAGATATATGGAATGAACCCTCATCAGGGAAAGCTCTCAGGTCAATTAAGTTTGGAAAACTAACAAAGCTAAATTATTATTTTTACCAAAGGGCTTCTCAAAGCCTTTAGCAAGCTGCTGATATGCTTTATCAATCTCCAACAGGGCATGTGTTATACTTCCCAAATGTATTTGGGGATAAAATCCCCAAGGACCATCAGCCTTATAGGACTAGTGTTCCATTTCAGCAATGTGGCAACATGTTGTCTTTGCACATAGTAGGCACTCAATGCACATTTCTTAAAGTTACTCCTCGTACAAAAGTTACATACTAATGTAACTCCATATACTAAAATAAAGAATAAGGTAACGTCACTCCACTTACAGCAGGTGGTCTCAAGTATAATAATTACTGAACAGTATTCAAATTAGCTGAACAGTATTCATTAGACATTCTAAAAACAAGATCAAAAAAAGCACTACCTGTGCTTTTATGATATGCATGAATCTTGACATCAGTTCAGGACATTCAAGGAGGAAGTGAAAGTGGTCAAATATAATCTTGGGATTCCTAAAAGAAAAACACATTGTTTACATGGATGGGAAGGATGAGCAGCATTAAGTGACATGCAAATTTAGATATACAGATATTGAAACAGAATAAAAATACATATTAATCCACACCTACTATACTTGTACTTGTCATTGAGCATTTTTTGAATAGTAACAGAAGTAATATTTTTTCTGTTGAGATAAAAACTGTAAGAAAAGGCTACAATAGTAATCCATGAAACCAAGAAAGCTTTACCTGTTAACAAAGCATTTTAAAACTTCATCATGTTTGCAGACAAATTCAATGAAACGGGGTGAAGTCATTCTGTGGGGGGTAAAAAACAATCAGAACACACAGACCAAAGTTGGTGATATGGCAAATGTGACTACGCGTTGAATTGGACTGGCTTCTACACACACACAAAATGGGGTTTGGATTGTCTTTATGGAATCTGAGGCATGCCTAGTCAATTTATAATATGAAATATATATACACACTCAGATATATATATATATAATAACTTTTCATTAACAGATGATATAAACAAGTGACTTTTTAAAAACCTTGAAATTTTAAGCATCTCTGTCTATATGTTTCCAATACATGGTTAAATGATCCTATAGAAAGTGACATTCACCATCCAACATGTTAATAACATAAATGATGCTTAAAACTCAAATATTCTGTACTAATTCCAGATCAGTTCAATAAGTATCCTAAAGATCAGAAAACCAAAAACAGCAAAGTATTGTTATTTCTGCAATTATAAAAAAAATTATAGCTTTTCTTCATCTATCAGAAAAGGAAATGATAAGCATGTAGCGTAAGCCCAGATAACTGGGTTTTCTCTACTCAGTAATGCAAGTGCCTGACTTAAGGTTTGACTGGCGAAGTATCCACTTCAAAGATGGCTATCTCGAATAAACACAACGCCAGGCCCACAACTAGATAAAGAGCCAGGATGCCTCCCACTGAGTCTCCTGTTTCAGAGATCTTGGTTAATTTTGATAACTGACCATTTGGGCTACTTGTTTTTTTCTCTTCTCATGCTTTATACTCCCACTCTTACGTTTAAATTCACCAATAGTGAGCCCTCGAAACCCTAGTCCCCTGCCCTCGACCCCAGGCTTGTGTGTGCTCTTTCCCTCTTTCTCTCTCTCCCCCCACTCCCTAATGATGACCTGGCTGTGTGGCCCCAGGTGTGCCATGTAATTTCCAGGTCCTATAAGTAAAAAAACTTTTTTCCCCCTAAGTTTCCAATGGTTATTGCTGAAGGACATCCTGTAATCATACGAAGAATCACAAAGGCCAGTCCGGCCACGACATTGGTCATTGATAGGTGGAGACTGGCACACAGAACAACTGCCGTACTCAGCAGGACTGCATGACTGCCCTGCAGGGAACCAAGAGGAACGCCCTTTGGCTGCAGCTTGCTTACCACCACCTAACTCAGGTAAGTAACACCATCTGGGAAAGGAGCACCACTTGCTGGGGATCTGCCTTGCAGCAACGTGCTTTTGCGTACTGCCTCTGTCATGTGTTGCCTGAGACATCCAACCCAAAAGGTCACAGCTGCCAACAATCTCCTCAGAGCAGTATGATCAAGGCCATACATGGTCTAATGAGACAATGAGACCACTAATTATAAAGGCCTTGAATGACTATTAATGTGTGTGAGGATCCTCTTCGCCTCAAGGCCAAGGAGAGCTAAGGAAACTGAAGTGGACAGCAAGGCTATCACCGCAACCCAAGGAAAGGCTCTGGGCTAAAGGCACGAGAAGATTCCGTAGGTGAGGAGGGGAGACCTCTGTCTGTAACCACAGTGTCAGTATGTTGTGCCTAGACTGAGTGTCCTAACCCAGCAGAGTAAAACAGCCTCACAGTGGAAACCAATGGTACCACCTGACGGAAAATACACCAGAGGCCCATGGTCTGTGTCACCACTTCACTCACTACTGTCACTCTTTGTCCACTAACCCAGTGGGATATTGGGTCCAATCCCTGGTATAACGCTACTGAAAAATGAAGCGCCAGTGCTTCCTAAGAACACTGAGGAGGTACACCAGCTCTTTGATAAACGCAAAACCCCTTGGTCGCTACCTGGGCATTATTCAATGCTATGCATACTAACATGCCAAGAATTTGATATTATCGGGTTGGCCAAAAACTTCGTTCGGTTAATGAATACATTGTTCAATAACGTTCTTGGTGAAAATGAAATATGTGTCTTCTATTTTTACTTAAAACCGAACGAACTTTTTGGCCAACCCAATACATTCCAAAAGGCTGGGGGCTTTTCCCAACGAGCCTGAGTATCTGGTGCTAATAGAGGCCGACCACAATCCTGGAGTATTCTCTTGGGAACCCTTGAAAGGAAAGCAGCCACCTACAAAGGGGCTAACAGTGACGTCACCTAAAATTTTCCAGTAACAACACATAAGATTAAGGTAACAGGAAAAAAACAAGAAGTAGAAACTGAGTTCAAAAACCACTCCTTAATTCAAAATTCAAACCCTTCTCAAAGATTTTATGCAACAGGAAGAGGAGAAGGGAGCAGACTACTGCAGGTTTTCTTGTTTGTTTAGAATGAGCTCTAAATTGTTGCGACCACCAAAATGCATCAACTGGTCAGTATCTCTAAAGACCCTAAAATCCATAACTTTGTTAAAGATCCATCTGGACTACAAACTTGTTTCCTCCAAGAGATCACAGATGCTGAGCCCCTTTCCGCTTTCCCCTGAACGGGGCAGAACTAAGAAAAACGCCTCACAAGGCATCCCTGCCACCAAGGCAAAAGCTGACAGGGTTAGCAAGGCCTCTAAGTGAGGGAAAAAAAACGGATATGAGAAGGCAAAAGCACCCAGAGCCACAGATACTCATACAGGGCACCTCCTCTCCTCACTTGGATATTTAATGCCTGGCACCATGCCGACTCTTCCATACTGCTAAGGCTCACTGTGAATGGAAAACATTACGATGAGGCCCATCTCCTGCTGTGCAAAACTGGCATGGTCCAATGGATTTATCATTTCCATGACCATAGTGACCCAAGTGACCTCCTCTTCATTTCCAACCCTAGAGAAGCCCCATTTGACCCTGAGTCCAGGGAATTATTTTTACAGGACACTCCCCCTAATTACAGGTTGGCCCTACTACATTTTATTGGGACTGCCAAAACCATCCAAAAGGCACTAAAAATCCTAGGAGGAAACTTACATTCTTTCTCTGTCCCTTAAGATGTAAGTCTTACCATGTTTTTGAAATACAAATACCCTAGGAGGTAACTAAAACTCTGCCCACAATCACCTGAGCCTGAAGGAAAAAGAGAAAGGGAAAGAGGCCTTTTAAAATATAAACTGTTGTAAAACCTCTTACCCCAAATCTAGTCCACACCCTCCTTAAGAAAACATGTCAAAGACAAATACAAATCTTAAAAGTCTTCTCCACAAATATTTGTAAAAAGCTTTAACCGCTGGAGCAGGTAACCTTAACTTGTTCCATCTGCCAGACACAATTTGGACTCAAAAGTAGTCTGTAAACTAGTAAGTTGTATATTGTTGTACCTGATCCACAGCTAAAATTTTAGAATGGAAGCTATAGGGTCTCTGTGTCTGGCTGCATGCTTATGTATGTCTATACAGATGTATGTTACATGCAAGTGATTTTTTTTCCTACCTCTGGATGGTATTGACAAAATTAATTTGTAAAAGAGCTGTATTTAATTGGCTTAAAAATAAATACTATGAATTAAGTATTCCTAAAACTCAGTAATAAACTAACCCTAACGTTTTTCAAGTTCATGTGATCTGGGATAATCTTCTGTATATAAAAGGTAGTTTAAACTTGCTGGTTTAATTTAAAAAGGCATATCTCAGATTTATCAACATTAGATATAATGCAGACATGCAGCTTTTATTCTACTTGGGTTTACAATTCAAATAAGTTCATATTATCTAGGTTACACAATTTGTGAGCAAGAAAAATAGCTTGGGATGATGGCCAATTTTGTCTAATGCCTAATGAGACTTTCATGAATAATCTAGACGTAATTGTTAAGAACAAATGATTTAAACAGATGTAAGTGGAGTAAAGTTTAGGTGAACTTTTCAGCAATAGCTATGTTTCATGCTATGTCTACTTAAAAAGAGTTTCCCAAATCTCTTTGGTAACTTAAAAACTTCAGAGTTTTGCTAAGTTAAATTAAATGATGGAAAATTTACTGTATATCTAGGTCATTTCCAAATAAGGTAAGATATTGAAACATTAATTACTAAACATAGGTTTATCCACTTTTGGCTTTCTATTACAGAGGAACTAATGATAAATTTGGTTCTCTTACTAAACATGTCTTGTACCACACTGAAAAATTATACTATAAGGAAGCACTCTTGTGGATATCAGATTCTAGTCCTGTTAACTGCCTTTGAGGTTTTCTTTTTCTACCTGTAAACTGTACTGGACGCTGAATTTTCATTTCCTCCAATATCCAGCTACAATTCTTCAAATTAATGTTTCCAATTTTTCTCCCACCCTTCTCACTTGGAATCACTGAGAACTAAAACTGTTCCTTTTCCAAATCCATACAATATAAAGTAGAATAACTTGATGTAAAATTCAGAGAAACAACAACAACAGCTCATATATGGACAATCTTTGTGCCTGTTGCTATATGGGCCACTCAGAAAAATCACCAGATACATTCAGACTGCAAACCAGGAAAATCTAGCAGATTGCCTCCACTTTATCCACTTCAAAGAGGCATCCGCTTCAAAGATGGCTATCTCGAATAAACATAATGCCAGGCCCACAACTAGATAAAGACCCACCCCTCCATCTCCAAGCTCCTTTGTTTTAGAGATCTTGGTTGATTTCAATAACTGACCATTTGAGCCACTTGTGTTTTCTCTTCTCATGCTTCAAATTCCCACTCTCATGTTTTAAATTCACCAATAAAGAGTGAGCTTTCAAAACCCTAGGCCTCTACCTTCAACTCCAATAAAAAGAGAACCCCAGGCCCTCGAGCTTTCTTTCTACTGGCAACCTTGCTGTGTGGCCCCAGGTGTGTCATGTAATTTCCACGTCCTGTAAGTAATAAACCTTTTTTTTTTTTTTCAAAGTTTCCTGATGGTTATTGCTGAAGGGTGTCTTGCAATCATAATAAGAACCACAAGGGCTGCTCCAGCCACAACATTGGTTATTGATAGGCAGAGATCAGCACACAAAACAAGCAGAAACCTTCTTACCCTGGAGGCATCTGACAAGAACAGCACATGTAAAAAGCTTGAATGACAGCACTTAGCCGGTTAGCTGTCATAGAAATAACATCCTGGCAGTCTGCACTGGCTTCCTGTTTCCCTCCAAGAGCATCTGGTTTAGATTCCCCTGTGCCAGTGGATAGATTTTCATAGCTCCCAGGTCCTGGAGGTTCAAATGCAGGAATGGAAGTACCATCTTGATCTTGGCCTTTTTGTTTCAGTAAAATAGAAGTGATATCCGTTGAGTCCTTTTTGTTTTTCATTAATTCTGTAGCTATTAAAACTAGCCATTCATCTAATGAGTGCCAAAGCAATTCAAGAGGCTAAGAAAAAAAGAAAGTGTTTTTTTAAAACATCATTCTTAAACTGCAGGATAAAAAACCCACTCAGACAAATATTATAGAAGAGAATATTTACTCTAGATACTTTTATTTTCCCAAGTTTATGTGTCAGCAATGCCTAAAGGTAAGTAACAAAAACATAAACCTCATATAAATGACAATTTCTTCATTTATAGCAAAAACTTAATTTGCACTTATTTATTCCTTAGAATAAAAAAAGGAAAATTAAACTCTAACCAAAAAATGCATAAGCAATATTTCTTTTAAAATTTTTCAAATATTTAGTTTTAAACCATACATTACTTTTATGAATACAATCCCCCTAACCTTTACTGTATTAATGTGTCAACTATTTTTAATTATGTTGTTTTTCAATTAAAAAAATGAGAATTCATAAAGAGCTTAATAAACTTAGTTTACTGCACTCTTCTTTACATGGAATCTCTGAGATTTTGAAAATTTATGATGAGAAACTTTAAAATATGATGTGATATTTACATCCACACATACACACACACACACACATATACATATACAGGCATACCCAACCACACACGAATCCATCTCTAATAACTAGAAACTATCAAATATTGGCTAGCAAATCCATAATTCAAAGTAAAGATCAACAGCTTAATAAAAAAGGAACACATAGGAGTAAACAGTTTCTTAATTCTATACTATTTTAAATATTCCTTTTGAGAATAATGAAATGTCTTTTGTAAATTAACAGCAAATGAAATTTTATCTTTAAAATACTATGTGATCACAAATGCTATAACAGGACTAAGTACTAGAGAAAAATGAAATTTATGTATCATCTCTAGTGAACAGTAATTTTTAACACAAGGAGAAATACAAATGCCCAACTACTATTAAAAGACATGCTACTGGGGATCTAATGTACAGCATTGTCACTATAGTTATCAATACGGTATTGTACACTTGAAAGGTGCTATGAGAATAAAGCTTTAATGTTCTCACCACAGCAACAGCAACAAAGTGGTAATTATGTGAGGTGAAGGATGTGTTACCTAACCTTACTGTACTAAACATTTTGCAAAATATACTTGTATCAAATCATCACACTGTATACCTTAAAGTTACTCAACCCTATATAACAGTTACAGCTCAGTAAAGCTGGGGGGAAGAAAGACCTGTTAGAACATTTTTTAATCCCAAATAAAGATGAACAGTGAAGGCACAGGGGAGCAGGGGGGATAGTGGTTTAATGTCTTCCATTCCTACACTATTCTAAATATTCCTATTGACAGTGATAAATTGTCTTTCTACAAATGAATAAAAAGTTAATCTTACTTTTTGATTCTTATATGATCACAGAACACTACAAACTAGACCACATGCTTCTGAAAAACCCACCCTAAATATTTCAACTAAAAGAAATAATCTTACTTTTAAAGACCACTATGTAAAGAGATTATACAACCATATTTGGAACTTTAGGAAATGTTTAAATAACCTGTTCTGCCAAGCAATTCTTTACAATTATTATCTAATAAATCCCCCTGCTGTTATCGTCAGCCTTTCTTCAGATTTCCAGAACACTCTCTATTTGAGAATAATCTACTTATTGAATTTGCAAACAATTAAATCACCCCTAAGTCTTCACTTAAAAATTAAACCAAAAAGCAAGAAGGAAAAAACCCTACCACCATCAACAAAAAACCAGTTTACTCATTCAACAAATATTTAGTTAGTACAGCCTAGGTAAACAGGTAAGCAAAGTGAGGTAAGCAAAGGGTTTCTGAGAAACCCTTTCTGAGGTTGAAATGAGCACCCTTCTCCTGCACAAAGACGGCTTTTCCATGGTTAGTCACAGCAGTTGGATGCCTAACTTCTTAAAGGGTCCCTGAACTGCTTAAAAGAAGGGCAAGAAGCACCAGCTGCCATCAACACTGACATGGTACCTTCACTGAAAATGTCTTAATTTTAATCATGATCCAAGTTTGGGTCTATAGTCTCTCTTCATGAGAAAAACATTAAACCCTGCTATAAAAGATGAAAAGAACTTCTTATGTCAGCAAAACTATTTAGCTTTCATCAAAAAATGAACTTCCAAAAAAGAAAGAACAGGTGGTGATGAAAAACTGCTTGAAACAAAAGGAAAAAGGAATAACTGGCCTCTAAGTGAGAAGGACTAAAACCCAGAAAATCCCCACACTACATAGAGATGAAGGCTAAAGGCTGGAAGTGATACCTGCTCCTCACGTGGATGAGAGTGCTGAGCCTGAACTACGATCATCCTATTCTCAAATACTGACAACCTGCAAAAATTAAAGGTGAATTCTGAATCATTCCAGAAATAATATCCAAAAACAGCCAGATCTGTGTAAAAATGATAGTGACAATAAAGATACCGAGAAAAGCTAGAAAGAGTTTTCAATAGAGTAGCACAGCAAAGAATTAAAAGAGAATGAGGGAAAAAAAGAAGTAGTAAATCATCTTGGGCTTTTCTTTAGTTTTCTCTTTTCCCCACTGTTTATTTATTCATTCACACATGCACTAAAACTAAATCCCAACCTTAAAGCATTTTTACCTAGGGAGTTGTCCCTTTGAAGACTTGTTCAGAAAATTCATTCCTCAATAACAAAAAGAATACTGTGAAAATAACTTTAATTTCTAACTGTAGTAGCAGTCACAGACAGAAAGGGTTAAATTTTAAAAATTAACAATTGCAAACCATGTCTATGAGGCTTTTTCATACTCATACATAATAATGATAAAAAACATCAATACAAAGTACCATACATATTAACTGTTACAGAAAAATGAGTCAATGACTATGGAAAATATTAGGCTTCTTGGCACTATGGAAGTATTACTTCATTTCATATTATTGAGTGATCTTCACCACAGAATTATATTCTACCTATAACAACGATTTGACAAGCATACATGATTTTCAAAAACATTTCAAGTTAACAAGTCAAAGCTATAATATATAATCCCAAACTTGTTGGACAATTTAAAAAATCTCAAGATCCATGTGTCAAATGAGATACAAATTTGACAGGAAAGCATTACTAACAAACTTATTAATAGCATCTTGAAATTCTGTTAATCGGACTGTTCTCAACTCGATAATGTCAAATGCCACGATCCAAAAGATAAGACCTTAAAGTTAAAAGTTTCTCAATCTTTCTTGGCTTCCAATTATAATTCTATGAAACCGTTAATAGTCGCAGCTTACTACTCACAAAAAAGGAGCATATCAAGATTCAAGAAGCCTAAACTCTCTTCCCCACGCTCACCCTACTTCTATAACCAGAACTACTTTCTCCTTCAGATGTTCCAAAGTTCACAAGGCTCTAGATAAAAATCTCTTAACACTGAAAGAAGGGCTAAGTGTTAAGATTAACTTAAAGGACTTCTAAGATAAATCAGGAAACTAATAACAGGATGTTAAACAAACCTACTACAAACACATGGCCTATAAACCCACTCATTCTTAATGGAAAACCCATTAGCTAACCCCAACAATAAAGTGACATAGTAACTAGTTAATAAAATAGAAAGTAGGGATCAATTGCTATCATAGACAAAATGTGGTAAAAATTAAAATGGTATTTCCAATCTAAAATTGCAGTTAACTCACCAGATGGTTCAGATTTTTACAACTTCAATCATCCCAAAATGAAAAGACCTTAAATACATGGATGACAGTGTAGTTTCTATTTTTATCCATGTAAGTGGGAGGGCAGATCATTTTGCCATCCGCCAAAGAGTCCACATTTAATTCATAAAATTTATCTAATTTTAGAGATTAATCAGTTCCTTAAGAGTAACACTTGTTAATGTTTTAAAAAACTGGCTGCGTTTGTAACAAAAATGTTTTACCAAAGTGAAAGGTCAAAATTTAAGAGAAAATAAGTGCTCAGAGACAAAGGCAGTTGTCAATGATACAGGGAAAAAAAATGATACAGGGAAAAAAAAAAACCTTAAAAAGAGAAATAAAGATACTAACAAATGAAATAAAAGAGAAGGAAAGAACTTTATATATTATATATATCATTGATATATAACAATGAAAACAAAGAGTCTGGATTCCATAAAAGAAAAGCTAAAAGAAAAGCAATAATATCCTTTTCTACTCTGTTTTATCTGTACTGACGGTCTAGATAGAAAAATAACATTTAAATCAAGCACTAAACGCCTATAAAGAGGTTACTTAGCACATAAGTATTTTCTGATATCATTAGCAACAGGTGGCAAATTGAAATTTTAACAAAAAATAAGACAATAATAAATATAATATATACTCAATTTGTCAATAGTGACCATATCTATACCTGGTTTGATTTTCATTCATCATTACAGATGAGTAGAAGGACAAGTAGAAAAATCAATCAGGAGAAGTTTCAGTAACAAACTGCATGAGTCATATTAGAACACATTAAGAACAACTTCCTGTAATATGAATGTTTGAGCAGTGAAACTCACTTAAAACAGCACTAACAAAACAGAGGATCAATAATTCAAATTCAAATTTTACAAAGACAGGAAGCTATCACTTCTAACTAGTATTAAAGGAAGTGGTACGTTGAAAAGCTAAAATCTGAATTACAAGAAGATGCATAACTTCCTTCTTCCAGGAGATGGCACAATAGGGGAAAAAAAAAGAAGGAAGAAAGACACATACACACACACACACACACACACTCGCGCGCACAACTGTGGGGGGAGGGAGAAGCATGCACACATGTGGCTGAACACTCCTGCACCAATGTAAAGAAAAAAGAGCCTGAAGCAGACGAGATGCACAGAAACTGATACATACCTATTCTAAAAGGTTATCATACCTATTCCAGGTATTAAAGAATTGACTAGTGTCAAAATGCTTGCTAACCATTTATTTGTGTCTGCCAAAAACTTGCCATGTAAGACTAGAATCATTTAGCATACATCATTAATTTAACTTTATATAACTTCAAATTTTATAGATAAGTAAAGCTGTCAATCACAACTCATTTTTGAGGATGTGGCACGTAAAAACATTTATATCACCTTTTGGACAGACAACCTATATTTATACCCAAAAGACTGTTTAAAGAAATATAATTTTTCATGAACCCAAAAGCTAATTTTATACTATGAAAAGCTCTCCAGATAAATTACCTTTAAAAAAATAACATGAAAACAATTATTACACATTTGTCCAAAATCTGAGTTATCTGAAAATATAATGCCATAAAAAAGCATTAACAATAGCCATTATAGTCATGTACATTTATTA
>NW_020837947.1:53317574-53354876 GCF_003676395.1 Aethalodelphis obliquidens | reverse complement strand
TAGTCATGTACATTTATTAGCAATAGCCATTATAGTCATGTACATTTTGCTTACTTCACAAAATTGTAATTTGACATGGTTACACTGCCTTGGAAATCTTTCTTCCAAGGATTCCATTCATAAATGTGCTTGTAAAGAAGCAGCAGCTGAAGCAATATAAAATACATTAAGAAAATACCTCAATGTTTCTTTCTTGAAGTAACCCAAGGAATTGTTAATAAACCCAATAAATGAAAGTAAACTTATTTTTAAAAAAAATACACGGACACACACAAAACACAAACGATAATAAAACCTAATTAAAAGCCGGATGTCTTCCTTCTGAATAAGACATATTTTTTAAAAATCGTGATGGCTGCATTTAGGACCTATAATCCAATTTAAAAAAGTAGATTTAATTATATTTAAACATTAAATACCTTTACCCTTAGAATAAAACACTACTGAAATTAAAATTTTACTTGTAAGAAAAACAGAAAGCTCACCAAATGAGACTTGCTGCTGATTAGACAGAGATGAAAGGAAAAAGGTCTTAGTTTACAAAGTGTCAATCACTGGTATAAACCAAATTTACATCCTGTTTATGAGGTTTCCAATTAATGAATGTATGCTTTGTCAAATTCATCTCTTTTACATCTATCTTCCTAACAACATCATATACTTCTCTGACCTTGAACACCTGGCTTCTTGGAGTTTTATTCCCATTGTAGCCCATATCGATTCCATTACTGGGAGAGGATGGACCAATTCGAAAGACATGACAAAATATCCTCACAATCCTTAAAAGGCTCTTCATTTGAGCATCATAATTACTAGATATGCTGAAAATAAAAATTAAAATATGAACAGATTAGATGGAATAAAACAAATTACATCTTAAAATACTGATTTTAAAACATTTTCATTACATTTACCATCTGTTTCATAATTTAACGAGTAAAATTTCTTTCCTGCCATGATATGGGATGGAATGTTTTGTTTACCAGGAAGTTAGCAAATGTACATTATTTGGATTGCATGTGAATGATTTATTTACTTTTAAGTAACTAGAATATAACCAATGATCAAAGCATAAAATATGAAGAAAATCACCAGTATAGAACAGTATATTTATAAATTAAACTAATTCTTTAGAACTCTGAGAACATTTCACTGAGAACCAATAGTAGGAATGTTGATTATGATCTTAGGCCAACCCACAACTGAATTGTAGAGGCTGAACTCTACTATTCTATCCATAACCCCATTTTCCCTAACTCATCCCAGAATAGTAACCAATTGTTCACATACAGAACATGTACAAATTGAATAATCTTAAAGTTACTATCTGTATCAGGGTGGTTCTCCATATTATGGGTTGTCTTATGACTGTATATAAATAAGGGAAATACATCCTACTATGAAAAAGACTGATCCAATTAATACTAAACCGTATTAAATATAATATAAACTTTCTTTGACTAATCAAAAAGCTCTTCAAAATCCCAGTGCCTGGGGATTGTTCATCATCATCATGAATATCAATCATTACTCTTCCACAGAGAAACTGTAGGAGTTAGGGTAAATGTGTATTGAATCTAATGATAGATCTTAAAAAAAAACTTGTTGTTGTTTTTCAGGGGTGGTTTTATTTTGAAACCTCCAACATCAGTTATCTTGTATTACAATGGTTACACAAAAGCAGAGTAAAGAGTTGCAATGACATTTGGGCAGAATGATATGACTGCCTTTGCATAAGTTTAATAATCAAAGCTTACTCTATCTTCCTCAGTTCATTAAAATCTTCCTCTATGGTATTTTTAGGTATCCTCTAACACGAAAAACAATAATGATTAGTTATGTGGAAATAGCAAATGCCTATTGTAAGTATTCAGATATGATAAGTGAAAAATCAGAGAGTATTTTCTATTCTGGTGACAACTGAACCAAAATTTCCTGACATTTTTACTTCAACATTCATGTTGTTTTCTCATTCTAAAAATTATTAAATTGTTAAAAACAATACATAAAAACTAGCTATCAGTTACAAGTGTTAGTAAAATACAGTAACTATTGCTATCCATACTGTATTTGACTGGGATAGCTACAACACATTAGCAAAACTTTTTCTTTGTTTTACTAACTTTGAATCAAATGTGTATAGAATCATTAGTTTAACTCACACTGATTTTTACATATTTGCCTTTACAAAGTTGTTTTTAATTCTATATCATAAGATTGTTGAGACTGACAAAAGAGAAATGCAGTATGGTTGAAACTATTTCCTTCTTTTATTGTGTTGCAGCTATTGGAAAAGTTAACTCCAATGACTCTCAAATTCTTCTATGAGAAAGATGTGAATTTAATTTTCCTCTGTGAAATTACCATATATATAAATATTTGTTTTAAGTACCTGATTTAGGGAACTTCATGAGTTACCTTAAGGTAAGAAGTATTCTCTTATACAATGGAGTCTGAACATCATCAATTATTAATATAGTCTAATAGTCTAATATAAGATTATTAGACTATATTAATATTACTTTACCCAGTTTAAACTTCTTCCAATTAAGTCACTGATCTAAAAAATGTCATTTTTCACTTTCCAACCAGTGAAATATCTCTTTCATATTATACGAAAAGATCATAAAATCCAAACTTCATCACAAACTGCTCCAGCTCATCACAAAATGATAATTTCTTCCCAAGCCACCAGGTCTCAAAATAAAAGTTTAAAAATTAGTTTCCTAATTCAAAGCCCTGTCAATGTACTTACCTTTGTTAATATAAGATTATACTTTCATTCAGTATCTTACTTAGCAAATAGCTGTGAATTCTCTTTTCATTTGCACATTGGTAACTATCTTTACCTTCAATCATAAATATATAGAAAGCAAGATGACTCACTTATTTAGTGAAACACAACACTATGTGCAAAAGGGCCCTCAGTAAATATTTATTATCTTCAGCAAATATGCCTAGAATCACTTAGACAAAAAGGCTAACCATTTTTCCGAAAGTATGCTAAATAACACCTCAATTGCCGCTAATTAATATGTATTTGAATTATTTTCTTAACTAAAATATCTATTAAAATAAGTGGCCAAAATTACATCACATTGTGGGTTAAGAAACATAAAATGATTGACAAATGAACAAAAGGAAGACAACCTGCAAAAGTACCATTAAACTAAATTGGCAGGGGGGAATGATTTGTATTTGAGGTCCTCTTAACAATCTACTTCGGTAGCTGTGAGATAACAGAAAAATATATATGTTTTCTGCCCCCAGCCCTTTTCCTGGCACAGAGCTCCTAAAAACCCTGTAATTTCTGAAGTGATAAGTGCACTAGGAGCACCTTCTGTTCTCATATTGGGTCTCTGACCCTGGTTCCTGACACAGAGCTCCTAAATCCCTTGGAATTCCTGGGTGATAGCAGTAGCTTTTATTCTAATGAGGCAACTCTTAGTGGGCTTTTGGATGGGGGCTGGTCACCAGAAAGACCAAGCAATGATTAGAGACTTGGAATTTTCAGCCTTATCCCCCATTATCCAGAGAAGGGCTAGAAATGGAGTTAATGATCAACACACCCATGTGATGAAACCTCCATATAAAAAACAAAAATATGGGGGGTTCAGGGAGCTTCCAAGTTGACGAACACATCCACAAACAGGGAGAGTGACATTCCCCAACTCTACGGGGACAGAAGCTCCTGTACTATGGACCCTCTCAGACCTCATCCTATGTATCTATTCATCTGGTTGTTCATCAATATCCTTTATCATATTCTTTAAAAAACTGGTAAACAAAAGTAAGTGTTTCCCTGAATTCTGTGACCTGCTCTAGGAAATAACTGAATCCAAAGGGGAGGAGGTCATGAAAACCTCTGATCTGTAGTCAGGTAACAAAAGTTGTGGGTAATCTGGGGATCCACTAATTCCAAGTGGCATCTGTGGTGGGGGACAGTCTCCTAGAACTGAGCCCTTAACCTGTGGGATCTAATGCCATCTCTAGGCAGAATTGAGGTAACTGTAGGACACCCGGCTGGTGTTAAAGGATTGCTTGGTGTGGGGAATAAAAACTCCCACCTCTGGTTTCCAAAGTATTGTGGGTGTGGTAGTAGTGTGAGAGTAAATGAGTGTGGATGTGGTAGTAGTGTGAGAGTAAAGGAGAAACGCAGCAGGAAGACTAGGTTTTGCTAAGATGGTACCAATACAGTAAATTCTAACACAATACTAATAACCAATACTGGTTACCAATCCCAACAAAGAGATGTTTACAGACCAAATTGGCCATAATAACATACTCTATAAGACATATGAAAGGTATCATTGTAAATGGTGAGGCAGTAAGTCTAGCAAGGTAATTTTAAAACTTGTTCTGGCATGGATCCCTCTTTCCTACCCTGTTTCTCCTGTACCACTAATATCGCTGTCATTTTTAAGAGCTAAATTGGAGCCCAGGATCTGCTCTTTATCAATTAGTAAGGATGTAAATCCTGGTTCTTCTAGCCTAGCAAATCATTGAACTTCAATTTTCTTATATATAAAATGGAGATAATATCTAAATCACAAAGTCACTGTGAGGTTTAAAGGAAATAATGTATCTGAATGTTCTTTAGCTTATTAGAACCTGCTTAAGTACGTATTAAAGGTGAACTTAAAAACAGAGAAACATAAATGCTTTCTGATTATTAGGAAGAGCAGAAAATAGGGCAGAGATTTAAGTAGAAAAAACAAGTTTTCTAATGTAGGAAAACAGGTTAAGGTATTATGAGGAATTTAAAAAAGAACCATCATTATCACCAGCATCATCATCATCTCTACTACATGCCAGACATAATGGTTGGCACTAGGCTTACAGAACCTTATCATTTCATTCTTACAACAATTCATTAAGATATTTACTATCATTTTCCAAGAAGGAAATAAAATCCTTACTAGACTGTAAATTAAGTGTAGGGTGAGATCTTGTCTGTTTTACTCACTGTTATCTAGCAGATGGCCTAGTGGATAGCAGGCACTCAAAAATATGTATTGGATAGATGGATGGATGATGAAAGGAAACTCCGAAAAGTTACTTGCTGGGGTCACACAGTAAATGGTGATGTCTGGATTAAATCTGAGTCTAGCTGACTCCAGAGCCCATGCTTTTTACTCAGTATGTCTTAGAAAGTCCTCATCATATAAATGGATTAACAGAAATGGCTAATAAAAGGAGAGCATTATGTAAAGCTGGAATTCAATGAATCTTATAGACAAAGTTTAAAGTAGCCTCAAAAGTAGAAAGAGAATAATAGAAAAATTAGCAAATGGCATACTGAGTAGGACTGCTGAAGAAAGACTTAACAGCTAAAAAGACACAAGAAAGTAATCTTGGACCATGAAGTGTAAGGGGCCTTCTAAGCAAACAGTACAGAGTGTGATTCTGGTCTGAAGTATATGAAAAGTACGAAGGAAGACAGGAATAAAGGGCTAACATAATGGACTTGACAGCTGATTTACAGAAGCAGCATACAGTTGGGAGGAACAAAGTCCAGTTCCACATACAGAGGTGAGAGAAGACCACGACCTATTCTAATACTGTCAATGTATTAAAAGTTGACATGAAAAGAAAACTATTGGGTTAGCCAAAAATTTCATTTGGGTTTTTCCAGCTTACGGAAAAATCCAAACGAACTTTTTGGCAAACCCAATCAAAGGAAGAAAGCATCCATAACAGAAGTAGGCCAAATTTAAGCTAAGAAATAACACATTAACCATTTTTAAATGGCTGTTTACTCCTAACTGGGGTGACTAACCACATACAAACAAGCGGAGGTACAGGAAAATATATAAAGGCACTAACTTCATGGACTTAGTGATGAGCCATTAAAAGCACAGATTTGCAAAAAAACAAAGAACTGAACTGAGCGGGACAGTTCAGGGAGAAAACTTTATAAAGAAGCATGAGGGTATAATACTGCAAGGCTGAACAGTAGCCTATACCCAGTTTTGTAAATTACTGATCAAGATTCCTAAACTACGTTCTTGATTCTTTTTTATGAACATTTTACTTACATGACTAGTCTAAGCAATCATTTTCTAAAATTCTAGACACATAAGTCCAAATCCACTTAAGTAAGTCTCTATTTTTAGTCTCTTTAGACAGGCTGAAGTCTCCTCGGGAATAACTGATTGCCCTGATCCTTTAAAACAAAACAAACAGTGATAACTCAACAAATGTTTAGAACATCTTAACACTGACAAAAGACATCAACAAAATAATCAACAAAATACACTATTCCCAGAAAAGCCTAAAAAGTGACGAAGCTGACAGATATTGCTGCCTACCGATTTGCTTATATTGTGAAACACTTACCTCAGCAACTTATGACCATTTGTTGTGGCAACTTCAGCAAGGCTTGTTAGAATCTTTAAATACTGGTTCTCACTTTGCTGAGATAAATGCTCCAGAACTTGCCGTAACTAATTTTTTTACAAATAAAAAAATGTGATTACATAATAATCCACTAAACTTTGTCAAGAAATTAAGTACCTATTAGTTTAGTAAGTATCCCAAAGCTCAATTAGCTGAAACCAAGTCCTTTACAGTTATTTGGTCTTGCATAAAATCAAAAGCTTATAGAGAGATAAGATGACATACAGTATTTGTTCAAAATCACCCAGTGAAAAAGTATAAACAGAGAGAACAGAAATCACCAAGTTTATTTATGGAAAATTAATTCCAAACTTCTAAAAATGTAAGAAAAAAACTCTGTAATTATTCAAAGAGTAGAACTATTAACAAATACAGAGCTCAGTAAACTAGTGATTACTAATTGTAACATGATATTCCTCCTTAGATTCTTTTCCTGTACCTATGGGAAATATTCTAATTATCTTAAGGAGAGATCAAAGGCACAGAGGACAGAAGACTCATAGCGCCAAATATTAGCATAAAGTTTATTAATTCTTATATAATTCATACTTAACCTATAATGCAGATAAGCCAATTCAAATTACTTAAATATTTATAATAATAAAATCAATAAACACATTTGTAAGATGCCATATACACCAAACATGAACAAAGCTTGTTCAGGGGCTTCCCTGGTGGTGCAGTGGTTAAGAATCCTCCTGCCAGGGGCACTGGTTCAAGCCCTGGTCCGTGAAGATCCCACATGCCACGGAGCAACTAAGCCCATGTGCCGCAACTACTGAACCTGAGCTCTAGAGCCCGTGAGCCACAACTACTGAGCCTGCATGCCACAACTACTGAAGCCCACATGCCTAGAGCTTGTGGTCCACAACAAGAGAAGCCACCACAATGAGAAGCCTGTGCACCATACCAAAGAGTAGCCCCCGCTCGCCACAACTAGAGAAAGCCCACATGCAGCAACGAAGACCCAATGCAGCCAAAAATAAATTAATTAATTAAAAAAAAAAAAAAAGCCTGTTCATTTAATAGCTACCAGCACAATTACATTACCATGTTTTCTCGGAGATCTTCATTCTGTGTCATTTGAATAATTGTCTGGAAAAGCCTAGGGTGATACTGAATTAATACTTCACAAGTCTCTCCATATCCACCCTAAAAACAAGATTTAAAATTATCTAGGTTTAAAAACAAAACTCCTAAAGGAAAACATTTCTTCTATATATAAGTCTGACACCAAACACGTGGGATTTCCACACCAACCAATTCTCCAATTCTCTGTGGATACCGATTGGGTGTCCAATTTAATTCAATTATCATGCTAAATGCCTAGAGTTAGGGCAGACCACACAGTAGGGTTCCGTCCCACAAGAGTGCCCCCCACTTCAAAAGCCAATCACAAGTCCAGGTCACCCATACTTCTGACTAACCAGCTGTACGTAAGGAACTCCCTCGACCTCCTCCTCAGGTTTGATAATTTGCTAGAACAGCTCACAGAACTCAGGGAAACACTTTATTTACCATTACCTGTTTATTATAAAGGCTACAACTCAGGAACAGGCAAATGGAAAAGATGCATAGGGTAAAGTGTGTGGGAAGGGGCACAGAGCTTCCATGCCCTCACTGGGCATGCCACCCTCCCAGCACTTTGATGTGTTCACCAACCCAGAAGCTCTCTGAGAACCACACTGTTTAGGGTTTTTATGAAAGTTCCATTACACAGGCCTGAATGACTAAACTCAGTCTCTAGCCCCTGACTCCTCCCCGGGGGTGGGGGAGGAAATTGCCTTCTAATTACATGGTTGGCTCACCTGTCAACCAGCCCTGTTCCTGAAGCTACCTAGGGCCTTTCAGCCACCGCTCATCTCATTAATATACAAAAAGACATGCTTATCACTCTGGAGATTCCAAGGGTCTTAGAAGCTCTTGTGTTAGGAACTGGGATAAAGACCAATATATATTTCTTATACTATCACAGTTCCTTTTAAAGATCATATTCTTAACAGAATAAAAATCTTTGCACCCATCCTCTCATTTGAGGAAAAAAAGTGATCTTGTCGGTTTCTCTTACAAAGTAAGGGACTAAGAATATACGTGAACAGCGTACCTGCACACATAAATCCAAAGGGCTTACTCCATTTTTATCTGGCAGATATTTGGCTCCTCGCAACAGAAGAATCTGTGCTGTGTCTCTCTGACCATGACTGTACAGAAACAAAGTTTAAACATATAATCTTTTTAATTTTAAGTCTTTCTCTATAAATTATGGACAGTTAGCATCAATCAACAGAGGATTAATAATCTTAAAAAATTGAGAGGAAGATCTGAACTACAACCTCAACCGTTAGAAAAACTTCCCAACGTTAAGTCATACTTTTTACAATGTAGATAAGAAACTGGCCTACTGAATCTTAGAATTGAACTTGGGACACATTACCTACAATAAATCATAATATTTTGGGATAAGTTGCTGGTACTCAGGCTTATGCTTTATTTTTTTCTTCCAATCTTTTCCTTCTCAACTCTAGCCTGACCACCTCCCTACACATACATCCAAGTCTCCAGACTTCTTAGTCCAAAAGAACCTCAATACTCAAAACAAAAGTACATTTTATGACACTTTAATATGTGGTAAAAAAATAAAAACAAAGGAAGGAGAAAAGACAAATATCAAAATGAGTAAATGGGGGGGATTCATTAGCCAAAAATACTAACTAACTGCCAACCTTCATTTTATCCACCCACTCAGTTTGGCTTCTGCTGACAGCTATTCAATCTGACATGGAATGAACAACTCTCATCCACATGCCGCATTCTCTCTAATTGTTCTTTCAAGTAGGTTTAACAACCACTCTTTAAGCTAGGAGGAAGCTGCTTTGGGGGTAATAATAACTAGACTCTACATTTCGTTATTAAATGAGCTAATCTGATCCTAGACAGACAATAAATAATAAATTTATAATGCAGGGACATTAAAGTTTAAAGCTAATTTTACAAAATGCCCAAGGAAGTCATACAGTTTGGAAGAGTATCTCATCAAAGAATTTTATTTTGTAAATTGATACAGCCACTATGGAGAACAGTATGGAGGTTCCTTAAAAAACTAAAAATAGAACTACCACAGCAATCCCACTACTGGGCATATACCTAGAGAAAACCATAATGCAAAACGACACATGTACCCCAATGTTCATTGCAGCACTATTTACAATAGCCAGGACATGGAAGCAACCTAAATGTCCATCAACAGAAGAATGGATAAAGAAGATGTGGTATGTATATACAATGGAATATTACTCAGCCATAAAAAGGAATGAAATTGGGTCATTTGCAGAGACGTGGATGGACCTAGAGACTGACATACAGAGTGAAGTAAGTCAGAAAGAAAAACAAATATCGTATATTAACGCATATATGTAGAATCTAGAGAAATGGTGTAGATGATCTTATTTGCAAAGCAGAAATAGAGACACAGACATAGAGAACAAACGTATGGACACCAAGGTGGGGAAGCAGGGAGGTGGGATGAATTGAGAGATTGGGAGTGACATAATACACTATTGATACTGTGTATAAAATAGATAACTAATGAGAACCTACTGTATAGCTCAGGGAACTCTACTCAATGCTCTGTGGTGACCTACATGGGAAGGAAATCCAAAAAAGAGGGGATATATGTACACGTATAGCTGATTCATTTTGCTATACAGTAGAAACTAACACAACGTTGTAAAGCAAATACATTCCAGTAAAAATTAATTTAAGAAAAAGAATTTTATTTTGTAGATGAAAAAAATTACTATTCAAGCACAAGTGAAACTAGAACTCAGATCTCTGGTCTTCTAGACCAATACTCTTCCCACAGTACCATTACCTAAAAAGGTATGTTATTTCACAAAGACTACACAGATTCCTCAGAAACTTAAAACAAACAAATAAAAACAACCTATTCTTTCTTTTCCACAAAATGACGCTGCATAAAGTATAATTGGACTTAATTTAAAAAAACAGGATCATACTAGGAAGCTGGTGGCAGGCATTAGGTATATCACTCTCTTGATACTTTACTGTAATACTGATTACCTTCCTTAATACAAATATCGACAGACGAAAACTAACTTAAGAACAATATCTAATTTACTCCAGAAAAAGCAGAAAATCAAGAAAGCAAGTACATCAGCAATCCCTCCAAAAGCAACAGTAACTAATTTTACTAGTCTACATTAAGAAAATTCTTCATCAATCATCATTTGTCATTTGTCAGCTGGGCATGCTGGCCAACACATTATATATTACAGCTAATAGGAATTACTTTATAATTAACACTGTTCTATTCTGTATAATACCTAAGTGAAAAGAAACTAACTTGAGCTTAATTTATTTAAGGAGTCAGTGATTTCTTTCCGAGGACCCAAGGTTCTGAGAAACCCAGATTTGCAAAGCTATTCTGCTCAACTTTAATGACATTTCTTTTACAGTTATTATCTGTGTTAGATGTGTTTAATCTTTCCAACTAAACTATAAACTTCTTGACAATACCCTTGTTCTATAACACCAAGCATGGCTTATAACATGTACTCAATATACTTGTTGAGTTGAGGGCTTTAATTTTAGATACCATTCATCTGACAAGTAAGCATTAAATAAGGTACTAAGCTACACAAAAATAACAAAAAGACCCAAATCGTTATTTAGGATTAATTTTGTACCACATATAGCAACAAGAATAATTAATATCAAGAAAAAAATACCACTATGACATCTTTAGAAAGCTGGAGTAATTTCTAAAACTACATTAAAATCTCATCTGTGAACAGGTGGCATTTCATTTCAAAAATAAATTAAAAGAAATGATTGCTAATAATATATAAAATCTGCATAACTTCATTAGGGGCTCAAGTGCCCCATGTGTAATATTGCAAAAGGTAAAGATTATCCTGTTACAGACTGCTCAAAGTGTCGCATGAAAGACTTTTCAGTTCAAATAACTGCAAAAATTTGCTCAATGAATAAGTATTCTTTACAATTGAACTTATTTTTTTTATATTGATTGAGATAATACTCCCTTCAAGGAAATGCCAGTGTATTTTCTGGAAACTAAGAAGTTGGCAAAGATTTAACTAATAAGAAACGTGCAGTGCTTCTAAAGCACTTAGAACTGATTTCTCAAGCACTTTCAAGTCTCCTAACTTCAGGCTTTGCAGTGATACAATTTGAAAATTTGGCTAACAGTGCATATGTACTATATATATAACAACATTTTTTGGAGCTGCTTATGAAACAAAGAGGCCATATTTTCTAATGGTCCTTTTCTATTCTAAAAGTTTGCAATTTTGAATCTATGGACTGTTTCACGTGGCTACTTTGTGAGTTTCCTAATTGAAAGGAGTTGCTTAGCAGTAGCTGCAAACTATGTTCAGAATCTTACCTGTTTCTCACTTTATTACAGACCTCCAAAATTCCATAAAAATCTCACTAATTTACTGTATCTTTATAACCCCAGCTAAACCTTGCTTTCCTTTACAGAATAAAAGTTTTCTGCAGATACAGAAAATATTTGAAAATCATTATACATCCAAACCTTTATTTGAGGAACCCAGTTAAGGGAATGGGAAGTATTATGACGAATATAAAACCAATCTAATCATTTAAGGACCTGAAGCATTTGCAGATACCACATAAAAGTCCTGAAAACAAAGGCACCTGAATGGGCGGGGGGGGGTCAATATATGTGTGCCTATAGTCCACATGAAAGAAAGCTAGTGAATTAGAATGTCTTGTACAAAATACCTAGAGAGGAAAAGTGGCTGGGAAATAGTTCCTGTCATAATTTTAGGTCAAAATCAATCTGAAATGACTCACTCACAGAAGCATTACTTTATTAAATAGTGCTCAGAATTAGAACAGAATACAAAGGAAAAAAGAAAAGGCCTGCCTGTATGATGGGATAAGAGTCAAATTTCTTAGAAAACCATGCATTGCAATGAAATTGAAAGAGGACAATACAACTTTGCGCTCACTGGGTGTGGAAAAGTGTACTAGAGCTTAGTGAGCACCTACCAACTACTAAGTATAAAATCCTCTGCAGGATGCTTTATATAAGCCACCTCATTTAATTATCACTGTAGTCCCACAAGGCAGATATCAGCATTTCCACTTTACAAAGAAACAAAGCTTCAGAGGTCAAGAAACTTGACTAAAGTTGCATAGCTTTGGGGATGGGATTTGAACCCTGCCTCCTATATATTTCAATACAGTTTCGATTTAAAGAAACAGTTTTAGCAGTTAATCACTGAATTAGACATATGACATATCTAGTAACATCCCTCAACAATAAAAATTTACATTAAGTTCAGCTTTATATCTTAGAGCCCTGTAACTTGTCTGCAGGATCAACTTGTTCTATTTCTCACATTCCTTTCCCTTTCATTTATCAGAGACAATACATTGGGAATAATTTATAATTTTTAATGTATACCTCTATCTAGATATCATGAATATAATTAGAAGTCTGCCTATAAAATGAACCATGTTCCATATTTATCATCCTGCAACAATGAAGAATTTATATTCTAGTTTCAATTTTAATCATATTTGCTTAGCCATCTCCGTTCAAAGAGAGCTAATGTTTGCTAGATAAAAACTTAATGATGGCTATACAGTACTAGCAGAAAGTACTTCTAAAAAATTCTTTTACCATAACCCTATGCTCAGACTAACTATACAAATATCACAGTTATGTGAACACTAATATATACCTATATTTTACCAGTATACATGGCATTATTTTATATATTTTTATATATTTTTCAAAAACGTAACTATAGTGATTCACTCATTCAAAAACATTTACTAAGCATCTAAGCACAAAGCACTATACTACACATGGAATATAAAGTGATGAATAAAACAAAATTCTTGCTTTCATTGGGCTTTCAGTCTAGCAGGGGAGACACACTATAAACAAGTACATAAACACTATAAAGTACAAAGTGCTACAAAAGAAATGATCATGATACTGTGATAGGAAATATGGGGAGAGGCCTACCTAGATTGATCAGGAATTCTTTCCTAAAAAGTAACAGTGAAGCACTGACATGGAGGCAGCCACATAAAAACCCTACGGAAGAAGGTTTCAGGCAAAATAAATAGAACATAGAAAAGCCTGCTGGAAAGAGTCTGATGTATTGGGGGAACTCAAAGAGAACCAACGTGGCCGAAGCACAGTGAGCTAAGCAGGGTCAGACCATGCAGGTCACATGGAAGAAGGCAGAGTTTGGATTTCATTGGAAATGCAACAAAGAGGCACTGAAAAGTTTAAAAACAAGGTTTAAGCACAAAGTGACAACAGCCAGTTCATTTTTTAGAAGGTCACTTTGGCTTCTGAGGAAAGAACAGAAGGGAGGGAAACAACAGAGGAATCTGGAAGACCAGTTAAGAGACTACTGCAGTATTTTAGACAAGAAGTAAAAAATTTAAGGTGGTTTAGTGAGGTGGAGAGCAGTAATGAGATTCAGAATGTATTCAGAAAGTGGAATTTACAGAACTTACTAATATATTCCAAGTTGAGGGTCAGAGAGAGAGACAGAAATAAAAAATAATGACCTAGTTTCTGGTTTACACAACTGAGAAGATAAGGGTTCCAATGACTGAGATGAGAAAAACTGGAGGAAAGGTTTGAAAAGGAAATCAGAAGCTATATTTTGGACATGCTAATATCTGAGATTCCATGAGACTTGCAAGTGATGATGTATATCAGGTCGATGGACATTCAAATCTGAAGCTTCAAAGAAACGTCTGATCTAAAGATAACCCCTCAAGACAGGATATGATTTCAGGGAATCAAACAATGATATTATTCATAAATTCAGGACACTAAAAAAGGAATTTGTGTTCTAGCCAAGCAATCAAATTGTAAGTATAACATAAGAAAAAGCCTGGATTCAGGTAAGATCGAGAAGTCTAGAGGTCCAAAAGTCCTTGTATTGTAATTCAAGGCTGTTCAATGATGATTTGAATCAGTCAGACCAAAGCAACATCAGAGACCCTAGAGAAAAGCTAAACGAGAAGAAAAGCAGATCTTTCATTTTAAACAAAGCTCCAGGGAATTCCCTGGCAGTCCAGTGGTTAGGACTCAGCACTTTTCAATGTCAGGGCCCAGGTTTGACCCCTGGTCAGGGAACTAAAATCCCACAAGCCACATGGTGAGGCCAAAAAAAATAATAAAAATTAAACATAAAACAAGGGCTTCCCTGGTGGCGCAGTGGTTGAGAGTCCGCCTGCCAATGCAGGGGACACGGGTTCATGCCCCGGTCCGGGAGGATCCCGTGTGCCGCGGAGCGGCGGGGCCCATGAACCATGGCCGCTGAGCCTGTGCGTCCGGAGCCTGTGCTCCGCAACGGGAGAGGCCACAACAGTGAGAGGCCCGCATATGGCAAAAAAAAAAAAAAAAAAAACATAAAACAAAGCTCCAGTAAAATGACATAAAACAGGAAAAAGGATAAGAAAAGAGGAGCTTTCTGGAGAGCTTTATATCTAAAATAGAGCCTAAATAAATACTACAATTCCTGTAATCTAAACCAAAAAGAAAAATCAAGTGTATTGTGAACTGCTCCTAATTGCAACTAAATTTACATAACATATTATGGGGGCGGGCCGGGTATGTGTACAATTATTACACTGTTAGCTCCTTAAGGACTGGGGTTTATTTATTACTGTATCACTAATGCCTATAATAATGCATGGCACACAGTGAATGCTAACTAAATGCTTATTACATGAATGAATCAATGAACAAAACATATGCTTTAGGAAAATGAACCAGAAAAAAAGAAAATGAATCAGGAAAGAGTATTAAAAACAACTTAATGCATAACTCAATATCTAACAAGAATGATTCAAGAAACTTTTTAAAGTTACAAATACAGAGAAAGCAAAGACATGGCTCTGAACTAAGGCATACTTCAATAGCTTATCCCATTGGAACTAACTTGATAAAGAAAACTATGAAAGTTACTGGATTATTGGTATGTCTTTTTTATTACTAAGTAATTCTAAAATCTAAGTAATCAAGTAACTCAAAAGCTCCCACTTACAATATATAAAAACACTGGCAATATAAAACACTTTTCATCATGCAGTTAAGTAACAGAACCATAATGCTATATACTTCATCTTAAAAGGGAGCATAGTATTTCTAGGAAAGGAGGAGTTTTAGAAAATACACACAAATGTTTGTGTTTGGAAATATAGCAGATTCAACATTCTTTAATGAGAGCATCTGGCAATATAAATTATCATACCTGCAAGCAAAGTACAATGGAGTGGCTCCTGATACATTCGGCCTGTTAATATCAGCACCACTGTCTAGCAAGCATTGCACTGTCTGGGGGAAAAAGAAACAAAAGTAAAGCCAGAGAAGTTGAACAAAGACACAGTTATCACAATTTTAGTCCATATAAGGAAAGTTCTCACCACAACCTGAAGCTTTAAAAAAGAAAGAATAGGAACATGCCAATTATGACGGCTGAACAAATTCCACTTTTTGGTAAGCTCTGAGCCTCAGACGCTACACAGTATATGTGGAATTATCAATGTAATGTAAATTGTGTTAACCTGGGAAGGTTCTAGAAAACCACTGACATGTGTAGTAGCTACCAAAGGACTTGAAATGTGGCTAGTACAACTGAGAAACAGAATTTTAAATTTTATTTTATTATAATTAAGTTTAAATAGCCACATGTGGCAGCACTGGACAGTGCTGCTCTAGATTTCTGAATTTCATTACAAACCAGAGTTTTTTGCCTCTAAAAACAAAAAGTTGGTACCAGAGCTCTTTCTCCAAATTCAAAGAGGATAATTATTAAAGTACAAAATATTAAAAAGCTAAGAAGTCCTTTTGCTACTGACAGTCACCAATACTGACTTAGTTTCTCTGATTGTCCCCTAAGCTCTACTTCTGCAATCATTTGATGTGTACTAAGGGAAGATAAGTTAATATAAAATTTTAAAAATAAATATCTTATGATTTGGGCTTCCCTGGTGGCGCAGTGGTTGAGAGTCTGCCTGCCGATGTGGGGGACACGTGTTTGTGCCCCAGTCCGGGAGGATCCCACGTGCCGCAGAGCGGCTGGGCCCGTGAGCTATGGCCGCTGAGCCTGGGCGTCCGGAGCCTGTGCTCCGCAACAGGAGAGGCCACAACAGTGAGAGGCCCGCGTACCACAAAAAAAAAAAAAAAAAAAAAAATCTGATGATTAGGAATACGGCAAGGCTTGCCTGAAAAACCTTAAAAAAGAGAATCTTTTCTGGTTTTAATTCCTATGATCTTCATTTTAGTTTCTCCTGTAAAAAGGAAGACAAGATGTAAAAACTTAAATGTTTTTGGAATTAGACTGTTTAATAATTACTTCTGGATTGAACACACATGTTCATTTTTATTGCTGCTCTAAAACCTAGTACATTGTCAGCAAAATATTAAGACTACAAACTCGAAGGAAGAACAGCAAAGAATACAACACATACTAGATAAGTCAGAAGTTTTAGGAAAATGGCAAGCAAGTGAAAGAAGAGTAACTGACTTAGCAGATCAAAGAAAGCTGAAGTCTAAGTGTCTGCAAATGCAGATTCCAACAAGAAACCACCAAATTCTCACTACCGAACACACACACGCAACACAGGAATTGGAAGTAACAGGTATCTTGGAAGACAGGGATAGTTATATAGAGCTAAGACAGGAGAAGTAGTTGAAAACCTAACAGCTGGGCCCTCCCCCAGGACCCTTCCTCCCCATCCCATACAGTTAGCCACTATCCCTCCCTATCTGTCTTGGAAGTAGGGAGGTTTATTATCTGGACAAAGTGAACAGTGAGGCTCTGGACTGGCAGACAAGAAATACAGGGAAGAGCAGGGATGAGCAGCCATGCTGAAAACAACTAATTAAGTGAAAACCTCCAGCCCCCACGCTCCACTAGGCTCCCAGAAATCCAGTAGCCAGGCTTAAAAGCTTAAGCAGGAGACTGAAGGTTTCCTCTCTGGAAAGTGGCACCAGAGAAGAGTCTGACTGATACTGGCATTACAGACACCAGTGAAACAGCCCAGTTGGCCACAAGGGGACATTCAGCAATGCTGGGAGACTTTTTTGATTTTCATTACTGGAGAAGGGAGGGTCCAGTTGGCAGCTAGTGGGTAGAGGCCAGGGTACGTCTAAACATCTGACAATCTACATACAGGCCCCACAACAAAGAATGTTCAGGCCCCAAATATCAATAGGGCCAAGATTAAAAAACCTTGATGTACAGTGAGACCAGTCAACAAACCCAGCTCATGTACACAATGCTTTCAGCCCCATTTCAGTGCCTCACCACTATACATGAATGGACAGACAATGTTTAAGACACAACTGAAGCAGGCCTCTAACCTGAAAAACAAACAGAAAAAGGAAGAAAAATAAAGACAATAAAGGGAACCAAAAAACAGCAACAAAAATTAGAAAAGTAACTGATACCCTCAGAGAGAAAAGAAAAAATACTATCCATGGGACAAAAACAAGATGCTGGGGGAAAAATATTCAGAGAATAAGATATCAAAAATATGATGGAAGAAATAAAAATTCAATAGAAGTTAGAAATACAATGTTGAAAAACTCTACAAGAAACAAAAAGACAAAGAAAACAGGAAAAATGAGAAAACTAGTAGATCAATCCAGGGAGTCATTGTAGAGATTGAGAATAAAGAAAATGAAGGAGGTGGGAGACCAAAACGAAGTAATCAAGAAATAATACCAAAAAATTTCCCAGAACTGAAGGACACAAGTTGCCAGATTGAAAAGGCTCACCAGTGTCCAGGCTAATAAATTAAAAGACCTTCAACAAGGCACATCAAAGTGAAATTTCATAATACTGGGGATATAAGATTCCAGAGATAAACAGAATTCAGATTGACATTAAACTTTTAAACAGCAACACTGAAATTTAAAAGGTGAAATGCCCTCAAAATTGTAAGGTGAATGACTTCCAATGTAGAATTCTATAGCCAACCACACTATCATTCAAATACATGCTTTTAAATAAGAAATAGGCTTAGCTATGTAAGATTTCCAAAAAAATTACCTCCAACGCACCTTTTCTCAAGAAGCTACTGGAGGATATCCTCCTCCAAACAAGGGAATACATCAAAATAGAAGATGTGGAATCTAGAATACTGAAGATCAAACACAGGAGATATCAAGAAATTCCCAGGTTTAGAGAAAAACAATGGAGTGACATTATCTAATGAATTTGTCTTTGAAGAAAACAGTACTGAAAAAGATTCTGTGGGAGCATATAGGAAGAACTACTGATTCACCAAAAAAAAAAAAAAACCTGAGCTAAGCTAATAGTCACCCTAGTAGAAAATTTTATTATAGTTCACTACTTGACTCAGCAGTAAACAATATTTACCTAACTGTATATGCAACTAATATTGTCTCATTAAAATTTATGATATAATTAATTTTAGAAATGGGGCGACAGGGCATGGGAAGAGGATTTAAATGAGTTAAACCCTCACTCACCATAACAAGAAAAGATTCAGTGATATCTAAAAGTCATAAATTGAGAAAGAGCAGTAGAAGCATATTATGTGGAAATAGATACCAGAAGAAAAGCTAAAAGAGCTGAAAATTGCCGCCTAGTGATTGTGAATTGACAAAGAAGGGTGATTTAAAGGACTATAGTTTTTTATTACAAAGATTTTGATAAAAATATTTTAAGATATAGTATTCATGTATTATTACTATTTGAATTTACTTCTATCTCAGGAGGAATTTGAAAATCTATGTAATAGAAACATTGTTACGTAAAACTTTATTATCAGCTATATAATTCTTAAACTGTGGACAAGCGGTCAAGTACTGCTCTCAAAAATATAAGAAAATAAGCATTTAGGTTATTATAAGGCAAGGCCCACTTGAGTCTTTTGATCATGGCTTTGCCCTTTTTGATATCTGACCTAGAAGTTGTGTGTATGTGGTCCCAAATCAGAAGTGAGATGGATAGCAGCAATAATTTTCACTGACTGTTACAGAAATTATATAGACAATAAGCCATCTCTCCAAAAGGCTCAGGAGAGATAAAAGCAATTATATCAAAAATACATATTAATATTCAATTAAAACCCAGCAATCCAGAGAGAAGCTGAAATAAAGTAATTATTAGCAAAACATACTATGCATTCATAAAAATTATATAATTGTTAAAAGTATATAATGATATAATAGTATGAATAACCTTAGCATGTGCCTGGATACTGTGCTAATAAGCATTTATCATTTCATTTACTGCATCCTGATGGAAGTTGATATCCTTCTCTGCACTTTCACAAGTAGGAAACTGAATCTCAAAGAGGTCAAGTAATGCGCACCCCAACACACAAATAAACAGGGGAGCGGGGATTAAAACCTAAGCCCATGGTCATAACCACTAAGCAATTTACCAAAAAACAGAAATTCTAAATTCAGAATACTAAATAGTATTCTGGCTAATTTGGCATATCTGCATAAGCTACATTAATCACAGATGATCTACTAATTCCCTACTAAATAACTATTTGAGAGTCAAGCTCAAGAGCCTAGACAGTTATTTCCGTTCAGTTTTTAAATAATGCCATTTCTAAATTCATATACTTTTTACAGTATTTCTGTATTTTTATTTATACTGTAGAGCTAACAGTAAAACAAATTAGCCATTAAACTAACACTAGACTAACATATTCCTCTACAAAGTGGTAAGACGAACTTCAGGCAAATCATAGCAAGACAGCATGATTTGTTTTAGCAAATTTCTCACCCCAAAACTCCTACACACAAATACTTCTGTGTCATATGTTTCTATCATACCCTTGTACACAGGAAATATCCTATGAATACATTAAAAATTCTGTTCTTAACAGAGAAAAACTTGATTAATAAAGTGGAAAAGCTCATTCCAGCATTTTCTTTTACGTTCATAAATCTGCTTTTCTGTTTTAACAAAATTATCTCAATTAAGATCCTCAAAATATACAACTATTAAAAGAAACATATATTTTAAAAAAGCTTTCAATAGCTCACTTGTAGATAAAATGTTGCCTGAAGTCAAAGAGGGAGAAAAACCCATTTCCCTCAGAGTAAGAAGAAAAAAAATACATAAAGGGATTTGAATGTAAAGAGTAAAAAAAATTGCCTTGCAGCACTGACATGAGTGAAAAGTCATCAATCTTTGTGATTTAAAAAAAATGTATGCAGATTTCTTTTTGTAAAATCTCTGAAACAGGAGGAGTAAGGATAACACAGAATTCAATTATTGATTAAATAGCATAATAAAAGAAGCAAGAAAGTCACATAACTTAAAAGTTTCGTTTTTTTTTTTTAAATTTCCAATCTATGTAAATGAAGGGCAAAATAACTTTGAAACTAGGAGAATTCAGGTGGAGGAAACTATTAAATTAAAAACGTAAAAGCCCTTGAAGAAACAATACTGCTTGAAGATTTTAAATTATACAGAAGCATAAGGCAAAACAAAATCAAAGAGAATAAATTCTGGATTCAACCACTACAATCCCTAAGGAGTCTCAAAAGCAGAAATTAAAAAAAAAAAAAAAAAAATTAAAAAAAAATAAAAAAAAAAAAAAAAAAGCAGAAATTTTCAGAAATAAAAAAAACAAAAAACAATCTTTATAAGAATCAGCACTATCAACATACACTTCACT
Organism: Aethalodelphis obliquidens; assembly: GCF_003676395.1. Lineage (NCBI taxonomy): Eukaryota > Metazoa > Chordata > Mammalia > Artiodactyla > Delphinidae > Aethalodelphis > Aethalodelphis obliquidens. The sequence goes on along the minus strand of NW_020837947.1, from coordinate 53,333,756 downwards.
TAAAGGTACAAAAGAAAAAAATTACAAACATTTACAAACGGAAAGAAAATGGCAGAAAAAACTGCTTGGAATGATACTGCATTTGACTAGCGCATTCCATTTTTCAACAAAAATTTCAATGTTGGTATGTGCTAGTAGTATGTGCTAGATGTTAGAGTCACAGCAATGAACAAAATGGACAAACATCTGCCTTCATGAAGCTTACTTTCTAGTGGAAAAGGAAAACAAAGGGACGTGAGAAATAAAATATGTAGTATGCTAGATGGTGACTAGTGCTATCCAGAAAAACTGATAGGATTCTCTATGACAGATTTGGATTCAATTTGTTTTAGCAAATTTCTCACCCCTAAACCCCTACACACAAGTACTTCGGTGAAAACTGCATTGTGTCTGTTTAACAGACTATAAGCCATGAAGTCCAAAATAAATCACTGTAATTTACAACGGTCATAAGTTCCCGATTTCAAACTTTTATGGCTTCTCATTTACTTGCAAAAATTAAGCTCAGCAGCTTACAATTTAGTAAATGTAAACATGTAAAAGTATACTAACAATTATCTGTGACTGAGAGCTGATTACCTGTATCTTTCAAGTTAATATAACATAATTTTAAGAAGTACACTGAACTAAAATCATTTTATGTGTGTAATATTGATCACCAAAATATGTTTTTAAAATAATTCAGACCTTCAAATTCCCTGTCCAACCCTCTCCCCCTTAAAAAACAAAAACACATTATTATCCTATTCCTAGATAATCTACAAGGGGAGTCTTCCCCCTTACAGAGTAAGGAAGAGCTGGGAAGGAATACTGAAAGAAAAGCATGGAAAGGCGATTTTCACATAGGCTTCAAGAAATCCTCAAGAAACAACACACTTTCAACAGACGTCATGACCTTTCAAATGATAAAACAACATCCTGAGTGGAAAACTAATGTGCAAAGCTAATGTCTGGGTCAATCTCAAAAGTCATTTAATTGAAGGCAGTGACTAACCAAGACCACCTGTACCCAATACAATGATAAGTTACAAAGCAAGAAATCCAAGGCAGCTCTACTTTATCAATGTCAACTCTCTGAACGACACTGACCAAAGTAGAAAGGAATATTCAATATTAAACCATAAGTAAAAACCAATATTAAACCATACAACATAAGTTGTATCCTCATTTACTAAAACAATGATAGCCAAACAACAAAAAAAGCATCTTTCATCTCTTATTAAAAGTAATTCTGGGGCTTCCCTGGTGGCGTAGTGGTTGAGAGTCCACCTGCCGATGCAGGGGACGCAGGTTCGTGCCCCGGTACGGGAGGATCCCGCATGCCGCAGAGCGGCTGGGCCCGTGGGCCGTGGCCGCTGGGCCTGCGCTTCCGGAGCCTGTGCTCCACAATGGGAGAGGCCGCAGCAATGAGAGGCCCACGTATGGCAAAAGAAAAAAAAAAAAGTAATTCTGATGACAGAACAGCAATGCACAAACAACTTATGCACTAAGAAAAATGGCCAACTCACGAGTCAGTGACTGGTGTTTATAGGTCTTCTCTAGAAACCTGTCCACCTAAGCCTATCAAGACTTTGAACCCTTATGTAATACCTAGCAAAAAAATCAATATTACCCAGTTGTGTTAGGAAAAAAAATCACAGTAATAGAATTTCCTATTATTGCTCACATTTCTCAGAAGTGATGAAAGGAGAATTCTAACATTAGAATAAATAAAATTACTCTGAACCTAAAAACATATCCTGAAATGTTAAGTACATCTACCTTCGTGCTTCAAGGCTGAATCCAGTTAATGTTTTTGCAAAAGCTTTCAATTAAGTTTGCATGGCTGCCCTGTAATTCTCTGGATGAAAAGCTTGGAAGCTGGCTAAAGATATCAAGAGAGCTGACTGAACGTAGATGAGCACTGTTCCTTAACAAGCCTACAATTTCAGTAAAAAAAAAAAAAAAATGCAGTCAGTTCTATCAAAGGTAATCTACTCTAAGCAGGGTTCAACTATCATTTCATATTGTTTGTGAACCATCATATTCAGTTATCTAAATTTAGCAATATAAAGTCTATTGTGATAAAAATAAAATTTCCTTAAGTGAACTGAAATTAGTCCAAGAACTAATCCTGCTGTGTACTTTAACTAATAGAAATTGAGATTGAACCATTTGACAGTTCTCTAGAGTTTCTAAGTCCAAGTTATTCCAGGAAAACAGTAATCAACCATTTGTGGCAATTCAACACATCAATACATCTTAAAGACCTAATGACAAAGAAAAAAATTACCAAAAAGTAAGTTCAATTTATGGCCAAAAAAAATGGAGTCAATTATACCTATGTAGAATAATATTAGGTTTTACTACACTTTCTAAAAATGAGATTAAAAATCAAACAACACATTAGGCCTAGCTTACTGCATAAGAGCAAATGAATGAAGAGTCCAGGTAGTGCTCTTTGTATTGTTCTTACAGAATCACATCATCAATATTAATAATGGTAGTAACAGTACCAATACTATCATTACTCTTTTTGGTTTTTTTTAAGATGTTGGGGGTAGGAGTTTATTAATTTATTTTATTTTTTTTTATTTTTTGCTGTGCTGGGTCTTCGTTTCTGTGCGAGGGCTTTCTCTAGTTGTGGCAAGCGGGGGCCACTCTTCATCACGGTGCGCAGGCCTCTCACTATCGCGGCCTCTCTTGCTGCAGAGCACAGGCTCCAGACGCGCAGGCTCAGTAGTTGTGGCTCACGGGCCTAGTTGCTCCGCAGCATGTGGGATCCTCCCAGACCAGGGCTCGAACCCGTGTCCCCTGCATTAGCAGGCAGATTCTCAACCACTGCGCCACCAGGGAAGCCGCTATCATTACTCTTAAGTATCTTCCAAAATATTCACAACACTTTCCTTAATTGTGTAATCAGCAGATTATATCTTAAGAGGTAGATAAAGGCAGGGGAAGAAAAAGTTGTCAAAGACTATATAATAAGCCAGATGAATAACCAAATTCTCTAATTATTTTTTATTTTAAATCAATATCCAAAGACAAACCATAATTCTGGTATTGTATAGCTAGTAACAGCTGACCTAAGGAAATTTATAAAAAATTATATTATTAAGGAGTTGATCATTTTTTTCATCTGATCATTTTAAAATAGGAATAGAAGTCGTTTAAAATCATAGTGCTATTATGTTACAAGAACAAAAATGGTCACGCTGCACTCTTCAACTGCCCAAATCACTTCCTTCCAACAAGATGATGAAAAGACCCTTATCTTGGTTTACCTCTAATTAAACAGACGCATGTATAGGAAATCATGGCAAAAATTACTTGATTTCTTAGTTATGACAAAATCAATCTTTCTTCCAAATCTTTTATCTGTAAAAAAGTCATGTAAATCTAAAAATTATTTGTCATCAAAGCAAGAATACGGTATTCAATTATAAATTCTACAAAGCTTTAGAGCTCTCAGCCAGTTGTTCAAAATCTTTTCATGCATTCTTGAGATTTACCTTAAAATGAGATTAGAAAGTAAATTTCAGAGCACTTCTTTATCATATCATCCTCTTTTTTTTTTTCATATCATCCTCTTTAATTTGAAATGAGCTGATGTGCTTTTGAGAATATTTTTAAGGGAGTTTCTTTCCCCCTTTAAAGTTTTACATTTCATTCTATAAAATATATATATAACCAATATATATAAATCTTGAAACCTATGTGCACTGGTATATGTCTACATGGACACAAGTTTTGAAGACCTTTTAATGAATTTATGCAAAAACTGACTACTGTGAGACAATGAAAAGGCCATTTTCATTTGCTGAAATCTGACAAAGCATTTTAGACTCTGTTCAACTTATGGAAAGATATACAAAGGGTTAAAAACAAAATCAATAACATCTACCCTGTAATAACATATCTCAGAGCTCTTAAATCATATCCAACTCAAGATAAAAGAATATTCTCATCCACTGAGATCTGAACATGTCCCAGAAATACATGAGTAATTATGACACACAGGTAATAATAGCACAACTATCAACACAGATTTTTAGAGGTATAATTCAGCCTGGAGGCTAGCAGATGGCCTAATTTTTCAGGATTCCTTTTTGCCCTATTGAAGGATTAAAGGTGCATACAATGAATTGGAAAATAGTGCTAAACATTCTCTTTGTATACGATCCTCACAGATAACTATAATGGGCCAACTATGACAGAAAGGAATCTCACTCACTAATACAATCAATCACAAGTCAACATGACTTTTTGTACTCTTCCTCCTGTATCATACCTGCAAAATCTCACCCTGTGAAGCCCATCACCACAGTGAAGTCAGGCCCCCTATAAATCTTCTGAAAATACAATTCTTCAAAGGCATATGCTATGAGGACTATGAGGAATTCTCCCTTACTTTACCACGCCTGCTTTAGGTGGTAAACCATATGGAGCGTATTATACTTATACTAACTACTCTTCAATAACTTCAGAGGCAATTCTAAATTTTTAATGCACCCTGTAATGCACATGTTTTGAACCAAGGTTTTTTGCGTCATTCTTGTTTCTTCACTGGCTTAAGGCAGCTAAAATTAGCCTTTGTAGGTAATTCCTAATCTGAATTCCCGTTTTTTACTACACAAGTTCCCGGGCAACAAGCAGGTTTACAATCTTAGTAAATGACACGCCACTCGTTCGTTAACGGCAGGGAGTATTTCTATTAAAGCGGGTGCTTTTCTGTCCTGTAAGAGCTACCAGCAGGACTCTTTCTCTAACAGGCAGCAGTTGCTTACTGGGGCCAGTCAAGATTAGAACATTTCAGATGATTTTTTGTTTTCCACACAGAATACTTCTTAAATTTAGTAGTACTGACATAGAGAAAGTAAAAGGTAACGAAAAGGAATACTCCTTGAATACAAATGGGTTAGTTTTCAGATGATAAAAGACAAAAGAATAAAAACGAACATTGGTGTTCAGAAGAAATGCCAGGAAAGAAAAAAAGGAAAAAGCATATATCCTTCCTTTTATCCAACTCTTATTAAACATAAGACAATGTCAACCTTGAGCTCACTATCTTAAAAGAAGTGCAGTATTCTATGAATTGAGGTCATACATAAAGCATCTAAATACGTAGGATCTGACATCCTGAACCTAGGTTAGGAAAAAAGTGTTTGCACGGGGCTTCCTTGGTGGCGCAGTGGTTGAGAGTCCGCCTGCCGATGCAGGGGACACAGGTTCATGTCCTGGTCCGGGAGGATCCCACATGCCGCGGAGTAGCTGGGCCCGTGAGCCATGGCTGCCGAGCCTGTGCATCCGGAGCCTGTGCTCCGCCAACGGGAGAGGCCACAACAGTGAGAGGCCTGCGTACCACAAAAAAAAAAGAGTTTGCAGAGACAGAAATCTAGATTCTACTAGGAATTCTCCCAACAAAAAATAAGACTCAGTGTATACAAAAAAATAAATATAAACAAGCAAACTTCTGTATCTTTGTAGATGCTGGTGGTGTTTTTTGGTTTTCAATTGGTTTTTGTTGTTTAGTTAGTAAATACATAATATTCTATTATCCATAATGTTAAATGTGGGAAAAAAATGAAAGTAACCAGGATAGGAAAATACAAAAAGCAGAAATTCAATCTAAAATCTTAAGCTAACAATCTTTAAATAAAGCACCAGTCTTCTAATGAGAGAGAAAACTATTAGCAATTTTAAAAGCCAAGTGTTTATACATAGGGATAACAGGAAAGTACTGCCTAAAACAAATGCATGATTTTAGAAATCAAAAGTAAGGAAGAAAACAGCTGTGACTCTAGCACTTAAATCATATTCCAAGAGAGTAGAAAAATAATTAATCCAAGTTGAATTATTTAAGCAATGTCAGAGCTCACTTTCTTCACTAATTCCAAAACTTGAGGCTTAAGGGTAAAAATATGAAAATGGTAAAAAATATGAAAAAGTTATTTGATAAAACTGAGGACAAGAAACATTATAAACTGTTAAAATTATTATATGTGAACATACTACATTTAAAATTTAAAATATTCAGCTATTAGAATCTATGAATCAGAAATAAAAAAAAAAAGAATCTATGAATCAGAAATAAAATTGAAATCCAAATTACAAATACATTAAACATATTTAAAAACACTATTTTCTGTTCCTTTTATCCACATAGAATATATTAATCAGAAGACCACATGACACAGAAAATGTTATAAGATTTTGCTTCATGTTTCCAATTATACACAGTGGAAAACTTTTCATGAATTCAAAGTTTAAACAGATGCAACTTAATTTAAAGTCCTTGAGGCTTTATTTACCGTCTTGTGACCGTTCTGGCAGGCCACATGCAGCGCTGTCTGCCCCATCGCATCCTCAACATCGACATCACTGACGTGCTGTACAAGGTCATGGAGTAGTTCTGTCCGCCCATTCACAGCCAGCCAGTGTATCTGTGCAGCCATTTAGGTTACTTAACATTTGTGCAAGAGTGTTTCATATAAAAGCAGCAGATAAATAATGCAATTATTCATCAACTGTGAGCATGATATACACACTAAATATTAAAATTAAAATTTAAGCCAATATACTTTTTTCCTATATTTTTATATGGGGAAAAAATATGCATCAGGATGTAGGTTACACCACCATGTACTTCAAAATCAAGCATTTCATGGTTTCAAAGTAGTTAAAAATCCTAAACTTAGGATCACCAAATACTCTGCTTCTTAGATGACCATGGACTGTATGTATAGCTTATCTCTAGAGAAGAGGTACTGGATATTTTTCCTCCCCCAGAAACAAACATAAGTTAAAAAGTAATTAATATGACAGTAGGTGTCATATTCTTTACTTCCTATATTTTACACATAATGCATGTAACATATATAAATAACATATATGGGGAGGATTAAAAAAATATAAAACACCTGTAAGTCTACCCCACAAAGATAATCAATGTTAAAACTTTGGACTATGCTGTCCATGCATTTTTCATCTGACTTTTTTTCCATTAAAAAAATATATCATGAAACTTTTGTTTTAAAATGGTAACTCTGAAGCCATGCATCAGCTCCTACTTCTTCCCCGAACATCACTGAAATGACAGTAAAGAGTACTTTTTCTTAAAGGACAGACCTATTAAGAAAAAGAAAAGGAGAGAATACAAGAGCAACACATTTTGCAAGCTGGAAGCTTTTGTCTGAATTGTCAGAACAAAGAGCTGAATCCTAAACCAGTAATAGAGCACCAAGAAGGTAGATTCAGATCACAGAACTCCCAAAAGGCTCAAGGATAGGTAGTAACACTCTGCTGCACTTCTTGAAGTTACATATAACTTTTATATGCACTAGGAAACCAAAATATTTGTATGACTTGCTTTATCTCAGTATTCATTTTATTGACATGGTCAGGAACAGAACCTGCAGCATCTCTGAGGTATGCCTATAAATAAAAACCCAAAACAAAAGAAAGGCAAAGGAATCTCTGGGATGATGGTGAAGAGATATTCCAAATAACGCTGGAAAGCAGGCCTAGAAATCAACCAATCTCACTTAGAGAACAGCAGTCCCCATAACAGACTCCTTCAGAACTATTCAAGAAGGTGAAAGGTACTGAACACATGTTATGAGGATATTTACAAAGCTCAGGGAAGTCTAGTAATGAATTAACAACACGTATTTAGAAAACAAAAAAAAATGTTAAGGTTCAATAAATGAAGAAACAGAAATAAAAGACATACAGATTGGAAAGGAAAAGATAAAACTATCTCTATTTGCAGATGACATGACTATCTATATAGAAAATCCCAAGGCATCTACCAAAAACTCCTAGAACTAATAAGTGAGTTCAGCAAGGTCACAGGCTACGTGATCAACACATAAAAGGCAACTGCATTTCCATGTACTATCAATGAACATGCAGAAATAAAAATTTAAAACAATGTCGCGGGACTTCCCTGGTGGTGGAGTGGTTAAGAATCCACCTGCCAATGCAGAGGACACAGGTTTGAGCCCTGGTGCTGGAAGATCCCACATGCCACGGAGCAACTAAGCACATGTGCCACAACTACTGAGCCTGCATGTCACAACTACTGAAGCCCGCATGCCTAGAGCCCGTGCTCCTCAACGAGAAGCCACTACAATGAGAAGCCCATGCACTGCAACAAGAGAAAGCCTGTGCGCAGCAACGAAGACCCAACGCAGCCAAAAATAAATAAATAAAATAATTTTTTTTAAATTAAAAAATATAAACGTCACTTACAATTGCTCCAAAGAAAATAAAATACCTAGCTATACACTTAAAACATGCACAAGATCTGTAAGCTGAATAATACAAAATTCTGATGAAAGAAATCAAAGACCTAAATAAACAGAGAGACATACTGTGTTTATAGATTGGAAGACTCAACATAGTAAAGATGTCAATCCTCCCCAAATTGATCTACAGGCTTAATGCAATTCCAATAAGAAATCTCAGCAAGGTTTTTTGTCATAGACAAGTTTATTCTAAAATGTATATGGATAGGCAAAGAACCAGAGTAGCTAACACAATCTTGACAAAGAAAAATAAAGTGGGAGTAATTACTCTACCTGATATTAAGACTTACTATATAGCTAGAGTAATCAAGACAGTGTGGTATTGGCAAAGGGACAGACAGATCACTGGAACAGAACTGAGGACCCAGAAATAACCCCATACAAATATGCCCAAAAGATTTTTGAGAGAGAGACAAAACCAATCTCATGCAGGAAGTATATAGCCTTTTCAACAAACAGTGCCAGGGTAACTAGACTCCATAGGTAAAAAAAATAAGCCTTGACTTAAGCATCACAGACAAATATTAGCTCAAAATAGATCACAGGTTTAGATGTAAAATTTAAAAGTATAAAACTTTTTGAAAAAGATAGGAGAAAATCTTCAGGATGTATAGCTAGGCAAAGAGTTCCTAAACTTGATACCAAAAACACAATCCATAAATGGAAAAACTGATATACTGAACATCAAAAATTAAAACTTCCGTACTACAAAAGGCTCAGTTAAGAGTACTGTAAATCATCTATGCTTCAATTTAATAAATAAATAAATAATAAAAATAAATAAAAACATAAGTGATAGAAGAGTGATTTTGAAGGTGAAGGTGGGAAGCGCAAGGTGTCCTTGAGTAATCAGCTTGAGGAAGGAGCACACATATAAAGGCTGAAGACCTGGAAAGTGACTCCCTTAACTATCCATGCTACAGACCTTTGGAAGTCTTCATAAACCCCCAGCGGTATCTGAACACCAGTTAAGCTCACTGCTCCAATGTAGCATGCTCTCTTGCATCTCCAAGCCTTTGCCAACCTATTCCACAGAGCTAGAACCCCACTACCACTCCCAACCTCACAATCACCACTTACACTAGTCTAACTTCTGTTTGTCCCTTTGGCCTCAGCTCTTGTGATACTTCCCTGGGATGCCTCCTCCAATGCCATTGGTGAGGATGGGTCCCCTTATCTGACTTCTACAGCATCTCCATCACCTATGTTAACATTCATTACAATGTGTCACCATTGCCTGTTGACTATCCTGACTTCCTTGGAAGTTTGGGGAAGACAAGGACTGGGTCAGTCAAATTACTGCTCTGACCCCATACCAGTAAAGTGCCTAGCACATAATAGGTATCCAAGAAAATCCTGTTCAAAGAACAAATGAATGAAGAAACATGAGGAGCCCTTTGTGAGGGTGATCAGCCTACAAAGTATGCAGTCAACAGTTCTCTCCTTTTGTATGAAAAATCCTGGGGATCTTGACTCCCCACTGAAAGTTCTTCCATCTCAGGAGCCCTTGACTTTACTGCCCCACATGCTTGGTGGCCACTATTCAATTCTGCAGCACCACATTTCCACCATCCTAACTAGCTTCCTTCAGCTGATGGGGTCAATGTGCCTGGCTGTTGAATTAATTCCATCATGTGACCTGGGACTAGGCAGGAACACACTTGGTGGCCAGAACTGTTTCTAAGAGAAGGAGGCACACCACACCAATCAGGGCCACAGGATAGAACACTGAGATTGGTCCCAGGCAGAAAAAGAGCTGAGACTGTTTTTATATAATAAGCCTTGTAGAATCATTTGACTCTTTAAATATATGCATGAATAATTTTTTAATAAAAATTTTATTTTTAAAAATTTTATATTCCACTTCCCTTAAAGTTCAGGAGTGAAGGGGGAAAATTAGCAGATAAAAACTTATGCGATTAAACAGACTATGTTAGTACTGAGCATCTTATCTTACCTATACTAGAGAGTGTCCTAAGGATAGAGCTATGTCAATTCCATAGTTTTATAACCCTCTGTGGTACCTACCATATCACTATAGCATTCTGTAGATATTTGGAATACAGTTTTCCTTTACAGAGTAAATGGTGTTATATTGTTACTATGTAACAAAAATGTAGATTATCACAGGAATTGTGAATTCCATATAATAATCATGATTGAACTTAATCTTTAACAAGTCATTCTCAGAATAACTCACATCTTAGGAAAGCTGTTTTGTTATGCCCCAGCTCCCTCCCTGCCCACTGAAAAAAAAAAAATTTAATCAGAAAGGCCTTGAAAACTAGCATGGTATGTAAATACTCAATATTCTTCTTTATTCACAAATTAAAGGACTCAAAATTTACAAAAACTACCAAAGGAAGGTTAAAAAAAAAAAAGTTCAGCTTTATTGAGGTATAATTGACAAAACTGTAAGACATTTAAAGTATACATCACAATGATCTGATATACATTGTGAAAGGATTTCCACTATCCATTTAATTAAAATCTCCATCACCTCACATACAGGAAGGTAAAATTTAACAAAATTTATTTCTGTCACAATGTCAAAACAATTTCTCAGTAATCACATAATTCTATTTTATCTCTACTTCTAAATCAAATATGCTCCATTAAATGACAATATGATTAAAATTTTTGGATTTCAGCAATCTCTTCAGAAATATCCCACACCACCCTCCCTACAATATCTATGTGGATCAAAAAAATATAATCATATTTTTGAAAAGAAAGTGACATGGCAAAAAGGATAAAAATACTAGTTTAAGTAAGATATAACAAGTCTGAAAGGATACAGGCTAAAATATTAACAGTGATTATCTCTGAGTGCAGGGAGTACAGGTGAGTGATCATTCCCTTAGTTACCTTTTATTTCCTTTCCTTTTTTTTATTCATTCCTTTCCTTTTTTAAAACTAAAATGAGTTATAAAAACATAGCCATCCAAATTTTCCTACCATGTATATATTAAAAGAATTTAAAAGGACATAATGAAAAACAGCTGTCCTATAATGAACTCATAACACACCTCAGTGGAGATGCTCCTACAAACTCCCTTGAAAGTCAGTGACAAAAGCTAGGGGATCAAGACTTCAAAATAAATGAAAGGTCATAAAGTTAAAAAATAAGGGGAAAGGAGAAAAATGGTGAACCTTAACTTCTCTTAATAAATATAGCTGAGAACTGTGTCTCAATCATACTGTATCTTCCCAATTACCACAAAGAGGAACTGCACAAATACTTGTACTACATTTTGCATACTATCACCTTCAAATATTATTTTCTAAAAAGTATTTTTAAAATCGCAGATAAAAATTCTTAGCACTTACTGCTGTAAGGCCTTCATTATTACAAATGTTGACATCAGCACTGTATTCTAATAATTTACTCATGCATTTCTTCTGCCTGAAAAGAAAGAGACAGTTACAGATAACTGGTACTAGAAAAATAAGCAAATGACAATTATTTTACTGAAACAGTAACTATACTCAACATTAATTAATGGCAAATATCAACTTCCATCTGCAATATTTAAATAAGTACTGTAACATCTGAAACAAAACACAAAATTTTTTCTATGACTCAAAGATAATAGGATAAAGAAAAGGCACAATGAGGTTTTCATGCCATTGGGACAAATTCATCATTCAAAATGCTGAGAAATTTCTAGAGTTGACAGAATATTTGGAATAGTAATCTTCATTAGAAATGTCAGACAATATAAGTCTAATGGAAGGGGAATGGACAGAGTAAAATGATGTCTCAATGTTGTATCCTACATTCTTGATTGCAAAATATTTAAAATACTAAGATGAGTTATAAAAACCACAAAATTAATAAAATGCCTATCTATTCATCCCCCTACCTACTTCACTTTTTTTTCAATTTATTTTACTGTGGTAAAATACACATAACATAAATTTATCATCTGAACCATTTTTAAGTGTACAGTTCAGTGATATTAAGTATATTCATATTGTTGTGCAACCATCACCACCATCCATCTCAAGAACTCTTTTCAGCTTGCAAAGCTGAAATTCTATATCCATTAAACAATAACTCCCCATTCCCTCTCCTGCTAGCCCCTGGCAACCAGTATTCTACTTTCTGTATCTATGATTTGGGTTTATCTAAGTACCTCATAAAAGTGGAATCATACAGTTTGAATTTCTGTGATTGGCTTATTTCACTTAGTATAACGTCCTCAAGGCTCATCCATGTTGTAGCATCTGTAGCATCAGAATTTCTTTCCTTTTTAAGGCTGAATAATATTCCACTGTATGTATATACCACATTTTGCTTATCCATTCATCTGTCAATGGACACATAGGTTCCTTTTGTTTTAGCTATTATGAATCATACTGCTATGAGCTCAAGTATACAAATATTTCTGCAAGACCCTGTGACAAATTTTGGGGTGTTATATACCCAGAAGTGGGACTGTTGGATCATATGGTAATTTTTTTTTTTTTTTTTTTTTTTGGCCACGCCATGTAGCTTGTGTGATTCTAGCTCCCTGACCAAGGGATTGAACCTGGGCCTTCAGCAGTGAAAGCGAGGAATCCCAACCACTGTACAGCCAAGGAATTTCCCATATGATAATCCTATTTTTTATTTTTTGAGGAAGCACCAAACTAGTTTTCAGAGCATCTGTACCATTTTCCTTTCCCACCAACAGAGCACAAGGGTCCCAATTTCTCCACATCCTCATCAACACTTGTCATTCTGTCAACACTGTTTTTCTGATAGCCATACTAATGAGTGTGAGTTGGTATCTCACTGTAGTTTTAATTTGCATTTCCCTGATTAGGGGTATTGAGCATCTTTTCATGTTCTTATTGGCCACCTATATATCTTTTTTTTACAGTACGCGGGCCTCTCACTGTTGTGGCCTCTCTCACCGCGGAGCACAGGCTCCGGACGCTCAGGCTCAGCAGCCATGGCTCACGGGCCCAGCAGCTCCGCGGCATGTGGGATCTTCCCGGACCGGGGCACGAACCCGTGTCCCCTGCATCAGCAGGCGGACTCTCAACCACTGCGCCACCAGGGAAGCCCCCTATGTATCTTATTTGGAGACATGTCTACAAAAGTCCTTTGCCGCCTTTTGAACTGCCTACCACTTCATTTTGCTCACAATGTTTCCTCCTAGCCTGAGCCATTCCTAGTCACTCTTCAGTATTTATCTCAATTTCCCCTTCATTAAATAATTAAATGAAAATTCATGCTTTGGAAACAAAGTGATACACACACTATATATATATATATAAATAAATTAAAAAATATGCTTTTTATGTATATACTTAACTATGCTCAGTATTGAATTAAGGAAATATGATTTAATCCATGGCATGAAAAAGTTTATGATCTAGTTGAGTAAATGATATATATATATATATATATATATATATATACACACACATAAAAAATATAAAATAGGGTATGTGTAATAGCATATTATGTATAATGTTACACAATATAGTATATATAGTATTAATATGAGTATTGAGATACCATGATTTATGGGAAAAACATATATTTGGTTTTAATCCACACTTTTTGGGTCACAGCTCCCAAACCCTTTGAATTTCCTAAGCAGTTAAGGGCAATGGCCCTCATTTCCTGAAAACGTTTCAGGGAAGGTGAATTTTGGGTCCCACCCAAGGGTGGGGGTTGGTTGCCAGGAGAACCAACCATATGACTACAGGGTACTTTCAGTCCCACCCTGATTTCCAGGGAGGGGAGAGCACCTGGAGGTTGAATCAACTGCTAGTGGCCAATGATTTAAGTCAATCATGACTATGTAATGAAGCCTGCATAAAGACCCAAAAGGAGAGCTTTTTGTCCCTTTCAGGGAGAGCTTCCCGGATGGGAATCAAAATGTTTCTCCATGTGACCATGCCAGGACCTTCTTTGTTCAGGACCTCACCCTGTGTATCTGTCTCTTCATTTGGCTATTGATTCGTATCCTTTAATACCCTTTTATAATAATCAGTAATCTAGTGAGTAAACAAACATTTTCCTGAGTTCTGTGAGCCATTCTAGCAAATTAATTGAACCCAAGAAAGGGATCGTGGGAACCTCTGATTTATAGCCAGTCAGTCAAAAGTACTGATAACAACCTGGACTTTCGACTGGAATCCTGAGTTGGAGGGGGTTGTCGGAACCTCCAATTTGTAGCCAGTCAGTCAGAAGCACCACTTGTGACTGAGCTTGCAAATGGCATCTGAAGTAGAGAGTGGTCTTATAGGACTGAGCCCTTTACCTACAGAGTCTGCTTCTACCTGAAGGTACATAGAGTTAGAATTGAGCTGACTTCTAGGACACTCTGTTGGCATCCGAGAATTGCTTGTTGGTATGGGGAAGCGTACACACACACACACACACACACACACACACACACACACACACACACACACACACACACACACAGTGGAACTGGGTCCAGGAACCCTTTGCAAGTATGCTATATATATATATGACATACAAAGAATATACATATACATGTAATATATATAACTATTTACTCAGATAATAAATATCTTTGTGCCATGGATTATATCATATTTCTTTAATCAACTCAGTACTAAGCATAACTAACTGATTACTAATTAGTAAATCTTATAATCAATAGCTAAAATTTTTATTAACTGAATAAACCTTTTAAAAGAGAACAAATTACTTTCCTTGCTTTGATTTTTTATATCTAAAATGAGGTTAAATGTCATTTAAAATCAGCTTTATAATCAAAGAAATGGAAGAAAACAAAGCTCTGAGTAAACTTTTAAGTTCAAAAGTTTACAAAGTGGGCTTCCCTGGTGGCGCAGTGGTTGGGAGTCCGCCTGCCGATGCGGGGGACACGGGTTCGTGCCCCAGTCCGGGAGGATCCCGCGTGCCACGGAGCGGCTGGGCCCGTGGGCCATGGCCGCTGGGCCTGCGCGACCGGAGCCTGTGCTCCACAGCGGGAGAGGCCGCGGCGGTGAGAGGCCCACGTACCGCAAAAAAAAAAAAGAGTTTACAAAGTTCCTTCATCTAACACATTGTTATGAAAACCTTAGAAAATAAATCTTCAATAACGTGAGGCAACAGACCAGAAAGTCTTATTAAAATTAATATTGCATTGTTTAAATTATGTGTGTGTGTCTGTGTGTGTGTGTGTGTGTGTGTGTCTGCACCCATATTGCTGGATTTCTAAAATCTATTCAGAAGCCTGTCGTGGACCACTGGCATATTGTCAAAATAAACACTTAGGTGGGACTGTACCAGGGAAAAAAGCTCTAAAGAAGTGTTTAGGGTAGAGATTGTTGAAGAAAAGCAGCAATCCATAATCCCCATCCCAAAAATGAACTGCAAAACTACGGGGCAATATAAGAGAACTATATCTTTTTTCTTACTTAATAATCATTATTGCTATTTTCCAGAACCCTGAGTAAATCAAAAAGACCAACTAAGTGCACACCAATTTTGCTTAGAATGGAGCTAAAATGTTAACTAACACATGAGTTCTGCTCTTTATGAGCTCACAATCTAGCCCAAAAAATAAAGAAAAAATGTTTCTGGGACTTCCCCGGCAGTCCAGTGGTTAAGACTCCACACTTCCACTGCAGGAGGTGCGGGTTCAATCCCTGGTTGAAGAACTAAGATCCCACATCCCGGTGTGGTGCAGCAAAAAATTTTTTTAAAAAAGAAAAAAGAGGGCTTCCCTGGTGGCGCAGTGGTTGACAGTCCGCCTGCCGATGCAGGGGACACGTGTTCGTGCCCCGGTCTGGGAGGATCCCACATGCCGCAGAGTGGCTGGGCCCGTGAGCCATGGCCGCTGGACCTGCGCGTCCGGAGCCTGTGCTCCGTGGCGGGAGAGGCCACAGCGGTGAGAGGCCCGCGTACCGCAAAAAAAAA